>NC_087157.1:9057500-9075000 GCF_035594125.1 Scylla paramamosain | reverse complement strand
TTAGATTATTAGTAAAGGACAGACCGAGGAAGTTCAGTGAAGAATAGGTGACAGTTGAGTGTCACTGAAGAAGAAGGGATAGTTATGTGAAGGGTTGTGTCGAGTTAATAGATGGAGGAATCGAGTTTTTGAGGCATTGAACAATACTAAGTTTGCTCTTATTGCATACAAAACTTAAATGGGTAATACGATTTTAATTGGATGAAAGTTCAGGATGTTGGTGTTGCTGTATTGTTATGTAATAATAATTATATTGAGAGACTGTGTTAGGGAAAGTGGACTAACGAAAGCACGCACCATGTACTTTTTTTGTATTCTTTAACTTTGTTTACTGAACACTCTTGCCTCTTCACCCCATCTGCAACATCTGGCAGTTTCCCAGAGGCCAGTATTTCTTCTTTGTGCCACCGGCAAGGTTGTGTTTTCAGAAAAATAAGATGATGGCATCGGGAAAGTGATTTTTTTCTTTTCTGTAAACTCATTTCATTAAAAGGCGCATTAAGTATCTAGGTATAATATTAGAGGTAAGCCAGCGAATACTCAGTAGATGAAAGGAGAGATTAAAAAATGTTCAACTAACTACTAATGGAAGATTCAAAGAGAGAATCCATTGTGATGCAATTATCTCGCTTGGTAAAACTCCCTCATGTAGTCGTGGACATCCTTCTTAGACATCTCATCTCAAATGTGAATGGCTTCCTTTCTCCATCCTGTTTCACAAGCCAATAAAAAATCGTTGATAACATCATCATGCTCACGCTATTATTCCATCATATATTCTTTAACCTATGACATGCTCTCTATCTCATTCCAACACACTTTTAGGGGCTGTTTTACTTTATCATCTCTTATTGGTACGCCCGGCCATCTGAAACTGTCGACCTACTCACTCCCTCCTGGAATGAGATGTGCGTCCAGAACTTCTTTCACTCTTTCTGCCTATTTTCATATTCCATGATTTATCCTCGCTGTATACATCATATCTCCACGCCGCCACTTTCACTGCGTCATCGCTATACCTTAAATTTGGGAACTTCAAGCTCCTCACCTCCACACTTCCCTCCTGTTTTCCCTGTTTTTTTTCTTTTTCTTTTTTTTATGTAGGAGGGACACTGACCAAGGGCAACAAAAATCCGATAAAAAAAAAATGCCCACTGAAATGCCAATCCCATAAAAGGGTCCAAAGCGGTAGTCAAAAATTGAAGGATAAGTGTCTTGAAACCTCCCTCTTGAAGGAATTCAAGTCATAGGAAGGTGGAAATACAGAAGCAGGCAGGGAGTTCCAGAGTTTACCAGAGAAAGGGATGAATGACTGAGAATACTGGTTGACTCTTACGTTAGAGAGGTGGACAGAATAGAGGTGAGAGAAAGAAGAAAGTCTTGTGCAGCGAGGCCGCGGGAGGAGGGGAGGCATGCAGTTAGCAAGACCAGAAGAGCAGTTAGCATGAAAATAGCGGTAGAAGACAGCTAGAGATGCAACATTGCGGCGATGAGAGAGAGGCTGAAGACAGTCAATTAGAGGAGAGGAGTTGATGAGACGAAAAGCTTTTGATTCCACCCTGTCTAGAAGAGCAGTATGAGTGGAACCCCCCCAGACATGTGAACCATACTCCATACATGGATGGATGAGGCCCTTGTACAGAGTTAGCAGCTGGGGGGGGTGAGAAAAACTGGCGGAGACGTCTCAGAACACCTAACTTCATAGAAGCTGTTTTAGCTAGAGATGAGATGTGAAGTTTCCAGTTCAGATTATAAGTAAAGGACAGACCGAGGATGTTCAGTGTAGAAGAGGGGGACAGTTGAGTGTCATTGAAGAAGAGGGGATAGTTGTCTGGAAGGTTGTGTCGAGTTGATAGATGGAGGAATTGAGTTTTTGAGGCATTAAACAATACCAGGTTTGCTCTGCCCCAATCAGAAATTTTAGAAAGATCAGAAGTCAAGCGTTCTGTGGCTTCCCTGCGTGAAATGTTTACATCCTGAAGGGCTAGATGTCTATGAAAAGATGTGGAAAAGTGCAGGGTGGTATCATCAGCGTAGGAGTGGATAGGACAAGAAGTTTGGTTTAGAAGATCATTAATAAATAATAAGAAGAGAGTGGATGACAGGACGGAACTCTGAGGAACACCACTGTTAATATATTTAGGAGAACAGTGACCGTCTACCACAGCAGCAATAGAACGATCAGAAAGGAAACTTGAGATGAAGTTACAGAGAGAAGGATAGAAGCCGTAGGAGGGTAGTTTGGAAATCAAAGCTTTGTGCCAGACTCTATCAAAGGCTTTTGATATGTCCAAGGCAACAGCAAAAGTTTCACCAAAATCTCTAAAAGAGGATGACCAAGGCTCAGTAAGGAAAGCCAGATCACCAGTAGAGCGGCCTTGGCGGAACCCATACTGGTGATCAGATAGAAGGTTGTGAAGCGATAGATGTTTAAGAATCTTCATGTTGAGGATAGATTCAAAAACTTTAGATAGGCAGGAAATTAAAGCAATAGGACGGTAGTTTGAGGGATTAGAACGGTCACCCTTTTTAGGAACAGGTTGAATGTAGGCAAACTTCCAGCAAGAAGGAAAGGTAGATGTTGACAGACAGAGGTGAAAGAGTTTGACTAGGCAAGGTGCAAGCACGGAGGCACAGTTTCGGAGAACAATAGGAGGGACCCCATCAGGTCCATAAGCCTTCCGAGGGTTTAGTCCAGCAAGGGCATGGAAAACATTATTGCGAAGAATTTTAATAGGTGGCATGAAGTAGTCAGTGGGTGGAGGAGAGGGAGGAACAAGTCCAGAATCTTCCAAGGTAGAGTTTTTAGCAAAGGTTTGAGCGAAGAGTTCAGCTTTAGAAATAGATGTGATAGCAGTGGTGCCATCTGATTGAAATAGAGGAGGGAAAGAAGAAGAAGCAAAGTTATTGGAGATATTTTTGGCTAGATGCCAGAAGTCACGAGGGGAGTTAGATCTTGATAGGTTCTGACACTTTCTGTTAATGAAGGAGTTTTTGGCTAGTTGGAGAACAGACTTGGCATGGTTCCGGGCAGAAATATAAAGTGCATGAGATTCTGGTGATGGAAGGCTTAAGTACCTTTTGTGGGCCACCTCTCTATCATGTATAGCACGAGAACAAACTTTGTTAAACCAAGGTTTAGAAGGTTTAGGTCGAGAAAAAGAGTGAGGAATGTACGCCTCCATGCCAGACATTATCACCTCTTTTATGCGCTCAGCACACAAAGACGGGTCTCTGACATGGAAGCAGTAGTCATTCCAAGGAAAATCAGCAAAATACCTCCTCAGGTCCCCCCAACTAGCAGAGGCAAAACGCCAGAGGTACCTTCGCTTAGGGGGATCCTGAGGAGGGATTGGAGTGATAGGACAAGATACAGAGATGAGATTGTGATTTTTTTTTTTTTTTTTTTTTTTTTTTTATGTAGGAAGGATACTGGCCAAGGGCAACAAAAATCTAATAAAAAAAAATGCCCACTGAAATGCCAGTCCCTAAAAGGGTCAAAGCAGTGGTCAAAAATTGGTGGATAAGTGTCTTGAAACCTCCCTCTTGAAGGAATTCAAGTCATAGGAAGGTGGAAATACAGAAGCAGGCAAGGAGTTCCAGAGTTTACCAGAGAAAGGGATGAATGATTGAGAATACTGGTTAACTCTTGCGTTAGAGAGGTGGACAGAATAGGAGTGAGAGAAAGAAGAAAGTCTTGTGCAGCGAGGCCGCGGAAGGAGTGGAGGCATGCAGTTAGCAAGATCAGAAGAGCAGTTAGCATGAAAATAGCGGTAGAAGACAGCAAGAGATGCAACATTGCGGCGGTGAGAGAGAGGCTGAAGACAGTCAGTTAGAGGAGAGGAGTTGATGAGACGAAAAGCTTTTGATTCCACCCTGTCTAGAACAGCAGTATGAGTGGAACCCCCCCAGACATGTGAAGCATACTCCATACATGGACGGATAAGGCCCTTGTACAGAGTTAGCAGCTGGGGGGGTGAGAAAAACTGGCGGAGACGTCTCAGAACACCTAACTTCATAGAAGCCGTTTTAGCTAGAGATGAGATGTGAAGTTTCCAGTTCAGATTATAAGTAAAGGACAGACCGAGGATGTTCAGTGTAGAAGAGGGGGACAGTTGAGTGTCATTGAAGAAGAGGGGATAGTTGTCTGGAAGATTGTGTCGAGTTGATAGATGGAGGAATTGAGTTTTTGAGGCATTGAACAATACCAAGTTTGCTCTGCCCCAATCAGAAATTTTAGAAAGATCAGAAGTCAGGCGTTCTGTGGCTTCCCTGCGTGATATGTTTACCTCCTGAAGGGTTGGACGTCTATGAAAAGACGTGGAAAAGTGCAGGGTGGTATCATCAGCATAGGAGTGGATAGGACAAGAAGTTTGGTTTAGAAGATCATTAATGAATAATAAGAAGAGAGTGGGTGACAGGACAGAACCCTGAGGAACACCACAGTTAATAGATTTAGGAGAAGAACAATGACCGTCTACCACAGCAGCAATAGAACGGTCAGAAAGGAAACTTGAGATGAAGTTACAGAGAGAAGGATAGAAACCGTAGGAGGGTAGTTTGGAAATCAAAGCTTTGTGCCAGACTCTATCAAAGGCTTTTGATATGTCCAAGGCAACAGCAAAAGTTTCACCAAAGTCTCTAAAAGAGGATGACCAAGACTCAGTAAGGAAAGCCAGAAGATCACCAGTAGAGCGTCCTTGACGGAACCCATACTGGCGATCAGATAGAAGGTTGTGAAGTGATAGATGTTTAAGAATCTTCCTGTTGAGGATAGATTCAAAAACTTTAGATAAGCAGGAAATTAAAGCAATAGGACGGTAGTTTGAGGGATTAGAGCGGTCACCCTTTTTAGGAACAGGTTGAATGTAGGCAAACTTCCAGCAAGAAGGAAAGGTAGATGTTGACAGACAGAGCTGAAAGAGTTTGACTAGGCAAGGTGCAAGCACGGAGGCACAGTTTCGGAGAACAATAGGAGGGACCCCATCAGGTCCATAAGCCTTCTGAGGGTTTAGGCCAGCGAGGGCATGGAAAACATCATTACGAAGAATTTTAATACGAGGCATGAAGTAGTCAGAGGGTGGAGGAGAGGGAGGAACAAGCCCAGAATCATCCAAGGTAGAGTTTTTAGCAAAGGTTTGAGCAAAGAGTTCAGCTTTAGAAATAGATGTGATAGCAGTGGTGCCATCTGGTTGAAGTAGAGGAGGGAAAGAAGAAGAAGCAAAGTTATTGGAGATATTTTTGGCTAGATGCCAGAAATCACGAGGGGAGTTAGATCTTGAAAGGTTTTGACATTTTCTGTTAATGAAGGAGTTTTTGGCTAGTTGGAGAACAGACTTGGCATGGTTCCGGGCAGAAATATAAAGTGCATGAGATTCTGGTGAAGGAAGGCTTAAGTACCTTTTGTGGGCCACCTCTCTATCATGTATAGCACGAGAACAAGCTGTGTTAAACCAAGGTTTAGAAGGTTTAGGACGAGAAAAAGAGTGAGGAATGTACGCCTCCATGCCAGACACTATCACCTCTGTTATGCGCTCAGCACACAAAGACGGGTCTCTGACACGGAAGCAGTAGTCATTCCAAGGAAAATCAGCAAAATACCGCCTCAGGTCCCCCCAACTAGCAGAGGCAAAACGCCAGAGGCACCTTCGCTTAGGGGGATCCTGAGGAGGGATTGGAGTGATAGGACAAGATAAAGATATGAGATTGTGATCGGAGGAGCCCAACGGAGAAGAAAGGGTGACAGCATAAGCAGAAGGATTAGAGGTCAGGAAAAGGTCAAGAATGTTGGGCGTATCTCCAAGACGGTCAGGAATACGAGTAGGGTGTTGCACCAATTGCTCTAGGTCATGGAGGATAGCAAAGTTGTAGGCTAGTTCACCAGGATGGTCAGTGAAGGGAGAGGAAAGCCAAAGCTGGTGGTGAACATTGAAGTCTCCAAGAATGGAGATCTCTGCAAAAGGGAAGAGGGTCAGAATGTGCTCCACTTTGGAAGTTAAGTAGTCAAAGAATTTCTTATAGTCAGAGGAGTTAGGAGAGAGGTATACAGCACAGATAAATTTAGTATGAGAATGACTCTGTAGTCGAAGCCAGATGGTGGAAAACTCGGAAGATTCAAGAGCGTGGGCACGAGAGCAGGTTAAGTCATTGCGCACATAAACGCAGCATCCAGCTTTGGATCGAAAATGAGGATAGAGAAAGTAGGAGGGAACAGAAAAGGGGCTATTGTCAGTTGCCTCAGACACCTGAGTTTCAGTGAGGAAAAGAAGATGAGGTTTAGAAGAGGAGAGGTGGTGTTCTACAGATTGAAAATTAGATCTTAGACCGCGAATGTTGCAGAAGTTAATGAAGAAAAAGTTGAGGGGGGGTGTCAAGACACTTACGGTCGTCGACGGAAAGGCAGTCCGACCTGGGGACATTTATGGTCCCCTCCCCAGATGGGGACTCCGAGGCTGGTGTAGGAGTCGCCATGATTTTAAAATTTTTTGAGTGAAGGGTGTGTGTGTTATTAGGTGCTTGTAGTTTTGTGTGGAGGAAGAGAGTTGTCTTTAGAGGGCAGGCTGTGACTGTGATTGGAGGAGCCCAACGGAGAAGAAAGGGTGACAGCATAAGCAGAAGGATTAGAGGTCAGGAAAAGGTCAAGAATGTTGGGCGTATCTCCAAGACGGTCAGGAATACGAGTAGGGTGTTGCACCAATTGCTCTAGATCATGGAGGATAGCAAAGTTGAAGGCTAATTCACCAGGATGGTCACTGAAGGGAGAGGAAAGCCAAAGCTGGTGGTGAACATTGAAGTCTCCAAGAATGGAGATCTCTGCAAAAGGGAAGAGGGTCAGGATGTGCTCCACTTTGGAAGTTAAGTAGTCAAAGAATTTCTTATAGTCAGAGAAGTTAGGTGAGAGGTATACAGCACAGATAAATTTAGTTTGAGAGTGACTCTGTAGTCGTAGCCAGATGGTGGAAAACTCGGAAGATTCAAGAGCGTGGGCACGAGAGCAGGTTGTCATTGCGCACATAAACGCAGCATCCAGCTTTGGATCGAAAATAAGGATAAAGAAAGTAGGAGGGAACAGAAAGGGGACTACTGTCAGTTGCCTCAGACACCTGAGTTTCAGTGAGGAAAAGAAGATGAGGTTTAGAAGAGGAGAGGTGGTGTTCTACAGATTGAAAATTAGATCTTAGACCGCGAATGTTGCAGAAGTTAGTGAAGAAAAAGTTGAGGGGGGGTGTCAAGACATTTAGGGTCGTCGACAGAAAGGCAGTCCGACCTGGGGACATTTATGGTCCCCTCCCCAGATGGGGACTCCGAGGCTGGTGTAGGAGTCGCCATGATGATTTTAAAATTTTTAAGTGACAGGTGTGTGTGTTATCAGGTGCTTGTAGTTTTGTGTGGAGGAAGAGAGTTGTCTTTAGAGGGCAGGCTGTGACTGCCCCCATGTGTTGTGAGACACAAAGGGAAACGTTCAGTGAGGTCACAGCTGAGTTTAATGATAAGTTCACAGCACCCCCTGAACAGTGCTTTAGACCTCACTGGGAGTAAGGCCCCTTTCACACAAGGCGTGAAATTCACGCCGTGTGAAAAATCACGCGGCGGGAAGTTCACGCCCAACCTAAGCGGACATACAAAATGCATACTTCTGTTCAGACATGGCAGTTTTTTCACGCGGCGTGAATTTCACGTCTGATGCCGAGTGTGTGTCTGCTAAAAACGAAGCGTGAAATTTCACGCCAAAGTTTAGCTTCCAATGGTGTTCAATGCTTTCTTTCACACTCGGCGTGTTTTGTCACGCCGCCACCTGGCAGTACAGTTCAGGCAGCGGGTAATGTGGACGTGTGCATCTCCCGTACTGAATGAAAATCTACAATAGGTAAAAGAATAATTAAAGTCATTTTTTATTGTTACTGAATGTGTACTTATGTAATAACAAATACATAAACATGCATGTGCACCCAGCAGCGCCTTCTTTTCTTTTTTTGCTGTCTTTTATACAACAAATATAAAAGGAGGGCTTTTTTTTCTTTACTCTGGGCAGCCATTTGTTCACCTGTTTTTACACACACTTGTGAGTTGTGACCACTCTCGGAGCACAGCAATGCAATAATGAAACAGAATTCCAGGAGTCAGGCGTGAAAAAAACCACCACGTGTGAACGATTGAGCGTGAACTTCCCGCCGCGTGATTTTTCACGGGGCGTGAATTTCACGCCTTGTGTGAAAGAGGCCTAATAATGATCGTTTCGGCAGGTGTCTACTGCCTCCTCCATGTACTTCCATGTTTCCACCATTACTCTTTCAAGATCAATGAATGAAATAAGCAGGGGAGAAGGACAAGCATGAATCATACCCCTTGTCATGAGATTATCTGTCACTATGCTTTTTCTTACTCTCACCGTTGCATTACCGTGTAGTTTCTTCGCCTCCCTCACCAGACCTTCCTCAAATTCCGCTGCACTCTCACCAGGCTTTCTCTTTTCACCGTGTCGAAGGCCGGTCTAGTTTCTCTGAAGACACAATATGTATCTTTAGCTTTTTCTCACCTTTTCCTTACTATCTAAATAAGTGTGAAGATGTGTTAGATTGTCGCTCTTCCATTCCTGAAACAAGTTTGCTCTTCTCCAAGTATTTCCTCTTGTCTTTGCTTCATTCTTAGCAAGCACCTTTTATGGATAAAAGAAGAAACTTAATGGTATATAGTTTACAGAATCTCTGGCATACTTCCCTATGAATGGAGATATTTCCGCTTGTTCCCAATCTTCCACTAATTTTTTTCTTCCTGTAGCTCCCTGACAAAGCTGCCACAGTCAACGCACAGCCATTTCACATCTGCTCCCAGCAACTCCTTTTCCACTCCACCCACACCTGACACTTCTTTCGTCTATTTTTGTCCTCATGAAGTTTGTTGTCTCCTTCAGGTTTCCATTTTCATCACGTTGCGGTGCCTTATCCCGGTCTTCATAATCTTCTCTCTATACTCGCTCAAATACTCAATACTCGCTCGCTCAAAGCTATTTCCACCTCCTTATTGGATACCCTCTCCCCTAAGCTGGCCTTTACTACTCTTGTGTTATTTTCAATTTCCCCGTCAACCTCCTCGTTGTCTCGTATAGTTTCCATGAATGACTTCCAAAATTTTCCTTGGAAGACTCACGCGCACCTGACTGTAGCTCAAGCTTCTCTGCTGTAAGAAATTAGATACCCACTTTCTGAATTTCTCAGAATTTCGACATGAACTTTTTCTTCTGGTGAATATTAAATTGATCACCATTCCAATATTACATTGCTTAAACCTTGAACCCTTATCGTTAGAGACAGAAAAAAAAAACTAAGAAAACGTGCTTCTAAATATTTCTAAACGAGAGAGAAAAAATTTAAGACCAAAATCGTGCCATCTTCAGTAAATGGCAAGGTACACGCGGCAATACAAGCACTCCAACGTTTGAGTTAAAGACGAGTGGAGGCGTTGTAGTGTGGCGTGGTTGGTCACATTTCTTACTGTGTTGTTCCTGCTCGTCATCCTGGAGACTCATCCCTTCACTGACTGTCCAGCGCTGTCCCTTCCACTAAATGCTGGCGTCACGAGGTTGTCCGGACGCCTTGCTTCAGGTGGTCCTCGGCTGGCTGGGTCCTTAATGCTCTGCGACGTGGAGACAACGGCTCTCCTCTCCCCCATAGCAAGGAGAAGGGAAACACACACACACACACACACACACATATTCTCTCTCTCTCTCTCTCTCTCTCTCTCTCTCTCTCTCTCTCTCTCTCTCTCTCTCTCTCTCTCTCTCTCTCTCCTCTCTCCTCTCTCTCTCTCTTCTCTCTCTCTCTCTCTCTCTCTCTCTCTCTCCTCTCTCTCTCTCTCTCTCTCTCTCTCTCTCTCTCTCTCTCTCTCTCCTCTCTCTCTCTCTTTCAAAATATCTATTAGTTTTGCGGCACGAAGTTCCAGTAACTCGAAGAGAGAATATGGAAATGGAATAGGTTTCTGAATGGCATTTATTATTTACACCAAACACCGAGGCTGTAATGCCTTAATGGACGCCTTACTGGACATATGATGGAGTTGCCTTTCAGTGCCAGGAAACAAAACATAAGACAAGCATACTTTGATGTGCCTCGGATAAAGACAGACGTATATGATATATTGTTCCAGAAATCAGTACATATTCTTAAAACGTTTCGATTACTTGTTTGTGACTGTCGAGCCTTGTCACGAGGGTCATTGCTTGGAATCGACATTGGAAGGAATGAGAGGGAAGGAGAGGCAGTGCAGAGACATGTACTCTGCCTCACGGTCTCGGAGTGAAAAATATAAAAAAACCAAGCATCGCTGTGTTAGGTTGCTACAGTTTCTCATCATAGTTGTTGACACAGTAAATGTCACGACTATACATAATGTAAATGTTTTTACTACATCTTTTCACAAATTGGACACTTTGTGTGACTCTTGCAGTCGTAATCATTGAAGTAGTAGTGCAGATTTACATCGAGTACAGCACAGTTTTGTTCTCTTCCTCCTGCAGGCATCTGTATATTGTCACCTCCATAGTTGGCCCAGAAGGGCGTGCCCATCTTGACTGGCGTCCCGTCTGTCCACGTCCAGAGGCCTTCCTGCTCCAGGTCAGACGCGCCGATCCAAAAGTTAATTTTGGGCAGATCTAGCGACAAACAATCGTATTATGATTCATATCATGATGATGAACATATGTGAAAGTAAATATGTATCTGTCTTTTTAATTATATCGTATATGTTTTCAGAGGAAAGTTTATGAATCTAGTGACGAACAAAGGTATTTTGACAGTATTGCGAGACTATGAGTCACAGTCATACACAAATTCCAAATGATCGCGTCGCACACTTACCCAAGACGCGTATGTACGCAAGTATGTCTTCGTAAAATTGTACATCCCCAAGATTGATCAAGTCTCCCCCAAGGTCCTGGCAGAACTGTTGCATTTCCCTCCAGGTGCCGGTGACACTGTGGTCGAGGTGCACGCAGTGGCCCCCCACCTCCGTGAAGGGGCTCTGGCACTCCACCTCTGCGGAGCAAAGAGACTTGTATTGTTTTGTTGCTTTGTCATTCGCCATCAGCCTAATTTGACCAGACTTACTATGAATTTCAAAATACACACTCGTGCACACCCGAGCAGAAACACACCTCTGCACCTTGAGTACGGAGGTTCTGACTCACCAGTTGAAGTGGCGTGGCCCATCACTGCGGACACGACCACGCTTCCTGTGGAGACAGAGCTGCGTTATGTAGAGAGCATAGCGGCATAGGTAGTTGTTTGTTACAGCTTATCTGTGAGTGAAGCACGTGACCTGAACCATGCATGGCGCAGGGAACAACTTCTTGATTTGAGCACAAACAGTTTATGTATTGACGCGTCTATGTCTGTCAAAAGATATAATCTCGAAGTACGAGTTTGATTTATCCGTTTATATATTCATTATTATTCTTATTGAATAAGCCCCTTCAGACTGAGCTTTACTTCAAAGCGCGCCAAGGGCCTGTGACTCACCGGCCAGCATCAGGAACACGCCGTGGGTCGCGACGCCTCTATCATGTGGTGACATTGTGCTGTGTTATCTGGTGATGGAGCAAGTGTGGCAGGTTAGGTAAGCTTTCCTGTATATATGCAGAGGACGCCGTGTTCACCTTTGTCCCTTTTATTGTGTATCAGTACGGCGTCACCGTCACCGTACCATCTACACCGTAAGCCAAGACTCTAACACCCCCTTCTGTGCTCACATCTAGCTGCCGATGAGCTGTTACAGGGGCTTTATTTGAATTCAATAGGCCGCAGGAATGTTGATTTTTGCACATCCTGGGAGTGTGCAGCCACACTGGAGGATGCTTGTGGGAATGCTGCGTTACAGAACGTCATGGGCTCTCCAAAATTTGCGTAAATTTTCTCGACATGAAAAGAGGGTGCAGACGTATATTTAGAAGTATATTTAGAGGTAAAATTAATAACGCTTTTTTTTTTTCAGGGCGTTGATGACTGAAGGGCAGATGAAGTGATCAGCTTCCTCCTGGGAAAGGTAAATGTAGTGGCCTTCAGTCGTATTGCGAACACTAAGTTCTTCATGAGAATAAGACCTTGTAGGCAAATAAAACAAAACAAAACAATTTATAGAAATACTTGTAACAAAATGCAGAGTAACTTCCATCATAAATCCTGAAAGAAAAAAGAAAAAGAATACCATGGTAATAAAAAAATGATAATAATTAAAGTAATATATACACATATACAATAAGGTTACAACTTCACAAACTGGACATACAATTTTAATATCACAGATACAATGATTAAAATAGTAGTACCTATTACAATCAAGACAGGCGCAGTTATACCAGATCCCGTCATTCGGCGCCTATGTGTCGCCCCCAACGACGGCCCAGTAAGGTGTTCCCATCCTGACTGGCGTCCCGCCCATCCATAGCCACTGTCCTTCCTGTTGCAAGTCTATGGCGCCGATCTAGAAGTGAACCTTTGGCAGATCTGTGGGGGAAATATTGAACATGATTTCCCTTGTCTTAAAGAAAACTGTTTTACAAGTATATAAAGTTTATGAAAATCTATAACAGCGTTAATATCTTCTGACAGATGAGTTAGACAACGACAGCAATTTCCCGTGATAAACTCACTCAGATTATTCATGTACAAAATGAGGTCACCGTAGAACTGTAGACCAGCCAAATTGATCAGGTCACCCCCGAGCTCTTGGCAGTACTGTCGCATATCCTCCCAGGAGCCGGCGACAGTGTAGTCAAGGTGCACGCAGCGGCCTCCCACCGTCACGAAGGGACTCTGGCACTCTGTGTCTGAGACACCTAGGACTGTTACAGTAATGCTCTGTCACTGCCTCCTTGGAGACTTTTTTGCGTTGCAGTTGAAATACCACCAAGTAACTCCTAACATGACGCGTATGTTTTGTTTTTTTCCTTAAGCGTAGAAGAAAAACATGCAAGATGTAGTCATCATTTATTTTCATATGTTTTTTATAAATGGAGACAGATCAAGGTGTCTAAAACGCTCTCCTTAAGTGAACGATGAAAAAAAGAGGACTTGATAAAAATGTTCCTTCCTTAAAAGCAGAATTCATCAGTGAATGTTATTTTACGCACGTGCTAAGTCTGTTTGTTAGGAAAGTACATATTCAGATTATTATTATTTAACACTCACCAAGTCTAACTTAATTTTTAGTGTAGAAGAATCATAGCTTAGTTACACGGATACTCGCTGTGGAAAAGAAGATGAAAAGAGTTATTGATGGTGTCTGTGGTTCAGTGCATGGTAGTCCTTGGCAGCACCCGTGGCCTCCACTACAATCCCTCTTTGTTGTTTAAGAAAGCCACACAAGGTACAAGATTCTATGAGGGCACAGTCGCATCTTGTCTAACTGCTGACCCCCGACACTATTTCCTTTTCAAGTTGTTTCTCACCGCCAACACGTACTGGTGCCACGCATTGTTCCCATGAGCAGCCTCTGTTGATCATTCCGAGAACCGCCTGCCAACACACACAGACACACACACACACACACACACACACACACACACACACACACACACACACACACACACACACACACACACACACACACACACACACACACACACACACACACACACACACACACACACACACACACACACACACACACACACACACACACACACACACACACACACACACACACACACACGACTTACATACTGATGAGTTAACCTCCGTCGTCGCGCTCACAGACATGATTCCAAAAGAGACAAAAAGCTGAATTATGGCGAGCCGGCCTTGGCAGCCAGGGTGTGGAAACTGGACGAAAATCTGAAAACTCTCTCATTCCTCATTAACGTGCTGTCATCAGCATGCCAACATCTTGACATGATTAAGTCAGAAGAGATTGTTTTCAGTTTTCCATCACATCATCAGTGACAACTAAGAAACTTTGAACTTAGAGGGAATGTTTCATGCGTTTCTGCTCCACGCGGTTGAGGGTGGAGGTTAGGCAACTGACAGACAAGATTTGCTCTGCTGGTGGCGGTCACACAAGGAGCAGCCGGTAACCGTCGGACGCAGTATTCTGTGGACCACGATTACCCCCTGTCAGCAGCAAGTCTCCTCTTATTGGCTGTTCCTCGCCTGCCGCCTCTCATCGTCTTAATATTTGCACTGCCACAGTGGTTCTCATCCTGACGTACACGTGCTATATTCGTACTTGCCGGTGGTAGTCATCAATATATATATCTTTCAGAATACGTGGCTAAATAACAGTTCTCAAATGGCAGAAAGAGAAGTTTGAAATTTAGTAGTACGTTTCAGACAGCGTCTCAAACTAATTCCTACTTATTGGCGGCTTTGCGTAAACAGATTAATCCTGTAGTATAAAACAAATGATTAAACATTGTATATTATGAGCAACAGACCTTTAGTATTAGTGAGAGTTGCATTAACCCTGCAAGAAATGTTCGAACACTTCCAGAACATTATTTTTTCTAACTAGTATATAACCCAAGCAACACTCGTATTAACTCCATAGTGTTGTGAAGTACTGTATTTTATCAGGTATACAGGTATACAGGACGAAGAATAAGGATACTATAGGTCCATTAAAGGCAGCAGATGAGGAGCTGGTTAGTTTTGGGGAGGAAATTAGTAAAATTCTGAATGAGTATTTTTTAACTGTCTTCACCCAGGAAAACATGCAGGATATGCCAAATAGTGAACAGATGTTTAGAGCAGATGAGAATGAGAAGCTGACAGATATTTCCATAACTAAGGAGATAGTGGAACAGGAGATGGATAGGCTAAAAAAGTTCAAGACACCAGGACCATATGAAATATATTCCAGAGTACTTAAGGAATGCAAAGAGGTTATTAGTGAGCCGTTAGTTTCTATCTATCTTTAGGAAATCACTTGAGTCAGGTGAGGTACCAGTAATGTGGAGGCAGGCTAATGTAGTACCCATCTTTAAGAAAGGAGATAAAACTTTAGCGTCTAACTATAGACCTGTCAGCTTAACTTCAGTTATAGGTAAAATATTAGAGTCAATAATAGCGAGGAACATTATGGAACATTTAGACAAGCATAACTTGATAAATCAGTCACAGCATGGCTTCACGAAGGGGGAAGTCTTGCCTGACAAACTTGTTAAGTCTTTACAGTAAAGTGTACGAGATAGTAGATAATGGTGATAGTTATGATATCTTATATCTGGACTTTAGTAAAGCATTTGACAAGGCACCCCATCAAAGGCTCCTGAGAAAGGTTAGGGCACACGGGATAGATGGGAAGGTGTTAGGCTGGATAGGGTCATGGCTTAGCGACAGGCGACAAAGAGTTTTAATAATAAACGGCTCGAAATCCGAGTGGGGTCATGTAATTAGTGGGGTGCCACAAGGATCAGTATTAGGGAAGTTGTTATTTCTACTATATATCAGTGACTTAGATAGTGGAATTAGTAGTGATGTTAGTAAATTTGCGGATGACACAAAGATAGGTAGATTAATTAGGTTAGAATCGGATGCCATCGCCTTGGTGGCAGATTTAGATAGGATGAATGAATGGACGGACAGATGGCAAATGCAATTTAATATCAACAAATGCAAAGTACTTAGCGTAGGTAGAGGAAACCCACACAGTAGGTACACAATAAACAACGAAGCTCTGGTAGGTACAGGGTACGAGAAAGATTTAGGAGTTCTAGCTAGCTCTGAACTCCGTCTAGGAAAACAATGCATAGAGTCCAGAAACAGGACAAATAGGGTATTAGGATTCATTTTTTAGGACTGTTAAAAGTAGAGGGCCGGAAGTAATATTAAAGTTATACTTGGCGCTGTTCAGACCTCATCTAGACTACGCTGTGCAGTTCTGGTCCCCACATTACAGGAAAGATGTAGGTCTATTAGAATCAGTACAGAGGAGAATGACTAAAAAGATACAGGGGATGAGGAGTACTCCTTACGAGGCGAGACTGAAGCTGTTAAATTTACATTCTTTAAAGAGGCGTAGGTTAAGAGGGGTCCTGATAGAAGTCTTTAAGTGGTATAAGGGTTATAACAACCAAAATTCTTAGGATCAGCAAGCTGGATAGAACAAGAAATAACAGGTTCAAGCTTGAAAAATTTAGGTTTAGGAAGGAGATATGAAGAAACTGGTTCTCAAATAGAGTGGTAGATGAGTGGAACGGGAGTTTTAAGAGAAGATTACACAGGTCTATGGAAGGGGATAATAGATGGAAATAGGTAGGTATACTTCATACAGGGACTGCCACGTGTAAGCCTGGTCGCTTCTTGCAGCTTCCCTTATTTCTTATGTCCTTATGTTTTATGCATGGCGAACACACCAGCAGTCCGCCCTCCACTGGAAATCTCTCACACTGGTGTCAGTGTGTGGCGATGGAAGCATTGCGATTCACTGGAAATGGTTTGTTGGATGGGTGTGTCACGTCATGAAGAAAGATACAAAACAGTCCTCACCCAGCAGGAGCGGCTCGTAGCGGATCATACTCTCGGAAATGGTGCTTCTAATATGTAAAGTGTATTATTATTATTATTATTATTATTATTATTATTATTATTATTAGTAGTAGTAGTAGTAGTAGTAGTAGTAGTAGTAGTAGTAGTAGTAGTAGTAGTAGTAGTAGTAGTTGTTGTTGTTGTTGTTGTTGTTGTTGCTGTTGTTTGTTGGTGGTGGTGGTGCTATTTTTTGTTGGTGGTGGTGGCGGCGTGCTGTTGTTGTTGCTGTAGGTCTGTGGTGGTGGTGATGCTGGTACTAAAACAAAACATGACTTTAAACGACTCCCCTTATTATATACCTTCCTCGCCTCTTCTTCACCTTCGCCCTAGATTTATTTATTTATTTTTTTTATTCTCTATCAAAATTTACTTTTATCTTTTTTTTATTTTATTTTTATTCTTATCTCCTCCCTCCTTCACTCCCCAGCTGACGAATTTCACGTGCGTTATCAGGACGGAAAAAATAAAGTTAAAAAAAAAAAAGTGTCACTGGGTTAGATGTCTCAGAGAAAAGTGTGGTGATGTGTGAACAACTCCAGGAGGATTCACTAAAAAATCATCTTTGAATCATCTGTTACTTTTTTTTCGTTTCATGGTCTCCCCGCTCTCTCTCTCTCTCTCTCTCTCTCTCTCTCTCTCTCTCTCTCTCTCTCTCTCTCTCTCTCTCTCTCTCTCTCTCTCTCTCTCTCTCTCTCTCTCTCTCTCTCTCTCTCTCTCTCTCTCTCTCTCTCTCTCTCTCTCTCTCTCTCTCTCTCTCTCTCTCTCTATCTTTTATTTTCTTGCCGAAACAATCTTCTTTTACAAAATCGTCATATTTTGAGAGGTTTTCGTTAGAACAGCTGCTCTTTACACCTGAAACCGTGAATCCCAAGCATGTCAACAGTTAGACAGACTCAGATATGCCAGTGCAGGATGCCACAAGCGGCAGTGACTGCAGAGCAGCCAGCCTGGGCCTCCACTCTGCAGCCACTGGAACCGGGGTA
>NC_087157.1:9037500-9052500 GCF_035594125.1 Scylla paramamosain | reverse complement strand
ACGTGTGTGTGTGTGTGTGTGTGTCTAAACTTATGTATCGTAGTATAATGCATTAGGGGAAAGACTAAAATTGTGTGTGTGTGTGTGTGTGTGTGTGTGTGTGTGTGTGTGTGTGTGTGTGTGTGTGTTAAGCTGTCATAACCATACTACTTATATTTAGAAATACCAGTAGTAAAAATCTGACTTGTCTCTAATGTTCGACACTTGTGCTAAAATTTCCTTAAAAGCACCTGTTTCAATAACCAAACGCGGAACACGGAATGCCCGAAGCGAGGCACTCATGGAAGCAATGGATACTCACGTGCAGGTGTCCCCAAACCGAGGCATATGTACGCATAGGGATGCTGGAATGGATTCTCAGGAGTACGTTGTCACTATTCTGTGTATGGCATGTTGCTGGTATCAATATTTCAAGTGGGAATCCAGGGGATGGGTCACAAGTCCTCGTCAGTGTGAAGGAGTGTTAAACGACTATAAAGGAGTTGTTTGGCCGTATTAACCATTTTTACATGAGTTGAATCCAACCGTTAAGAGCCGTTAAGAGTTCGAAAATCCGTAATACACTCGCCAAACTATAACTATATCTGAAGCCTGCTGATAGAGGGCGATGCTCAAGGCCTGCGCTCAAGTATAGCGATACCACGTTCACTACTTACTGGGCACCAGGAGACAGTTATCGCTGCGGCAAAAATGTCTAATGACGCACTAGCACCACCGCGCGTTTAGCGATTACAGCAGCGTGTAATTAAATGAATTAAAAAATCGCAATTATTTGCCGTATTTAAATTTTGTTTCATTATAATTTTTATGTAAGTTTGATGCAAGTAAGCATTTATCTTTCACCAGAGTAACTCCTCAAACATGATGTTGCTCTTGATGGTTCGGCGTTGCGTCCTCATAGTGAGCAGTTTCCACCTTGATGCAAGGGTTATCCACGCGGGTTAAGTACTTAACGTCGCCGTCACGAAAAGCGAAGTATGTTGTGGAGAAAGACTGCACAGAGTTTTGCAGGTTTATTCTCTTCTGTGCATTGTTACCGGGACAACTCCAGCGCAGATTCGTGGCCCCACTGACTTCACGTACAGATACGGCTACATGTTTTGAACGCAGTCCCCTTTTGGTGTAAGGCTCACGAAGGCTCTGCAGTGTTCCACAGGTAAATTCATACAACAGAAATATAAAATACTATCGCACCATCGCTATGAACATCTCGAGTTGCGCCATGACCTCTTGCTAGAAAGGAGACAGGTGCGCCCCTTCTCCTGAGATGAGGGCGGGAAGGCAATACTCGTGCCTCCAGTTTCTGCCAGAGCAGCGCACGGAGCCTCTCACAACTCGTTGATTCTAACATATAAACACAATCCTGAGATTTTCTTCTCAGCAGTATAATTATATGTAAGAAACCCATAAAGAAACGAATGATTAAGTGAGATGAAGGAATTTAAAAGAAAAAATAAGATGCAGAAGAAATAGGAAAATATATGCAACCAGAAAAAAAAAAAGAAAAACAAGGCAGCAAAAGTTTCGATAAGCATGGACGCCCGTTGAAGTGAAGGGCAATAGAATGAAGTGAAGCCGCCCCTGGTGAGGAGACGATTCACTCGCACAGGGAACGCCGCCTTCCCTTCAGTGTTTGCTTCCTCTGTTCTCAGTCAACATGAGTGGTGGTGTTGCTGGTGGTGGTGGTGGTGGTGGTCATAGGAACAGCAGCAAAAGTAGCGTTAGTAATAGGAGTAAACAGTGGAGAAGTAGTGGTAGTAGTAGTAGTAGTAGTAGTAGTAGTAGTAGTAGTAGTAGTAGTAGTAGTAGTAGTAGTAGTAGTAGTAGTAGTAAAAGTAGTAGTAGCAGTAGTAGTATTAGTAGTAGTAGTAGTAGTAGTAGTAGTAGTAGTAGTAGTAATAGTAGTAGTAGTAGTAGTAGTAGTAGTAGTAGTAGTAGTAGTAGTAGTCGTATTGTTGTTGTTGTTGTTGTTGTTGTTGTTGTTGTTGTTGTTGTTGTTGTTGTTGTTCTTGTTCTTGTTGCTGTTCTTGTACGGGGATGAGGAGAAGTATTAGTATAGTACGAACAATAATAAGCATGTATAATAACACGTTAGTAACAATAATAATAACACCTATAATAATAGTATCTTAGCACACCACCACCACCACCACTACACCACCACCACCACCATTACCATTACCACCACCACCACCACCAACGCCGCCGCCGCCGCCGACGCCACTCCCAAGCCACGGTAGGGAAGGTCTGTGGCTCAGCCTGGCCTGCCCGTGCCCATCGTAACCCTGGGCAGCCGCGGTAATAATTTAATTGATGCGGATAAATACATAACCACAAATATAGCAAGAAGCTCATTATTTCTTAAAGCTGACTTAATGTGCTGTAATCCCCAAATAGGAAGTAAGGATAGAACAAAAATGCAGGAGTAGAGAGAGAGAGAGAGAGAGAGAGAGAGAGAGAGAGAGAGAGAGAGAGAGAGAGAGAGAGAGAGAGAGAGAGAGAGAGAGAGAGAGAGAGAGAGAGAGAGAGAGAGAGAGAGAGAGAGACCTGCTTTACCTCACTCGCTTATTCACTCGCTTATTAATTAACAGCGTGCAATAGCACCAAAGTTTAGTCACCTCTCCACACTGGATCACGTGAGCCGTACCATTGAATATAGATGGCGTGGGAAAGGTGTAGATAAGCATCAGGTGCGGGCGACTCAGGTAAACAGTGCGGAGGAGTGTGGGGCGATAGGGCTACGCTTAATTAATTCCTGTGTGCGTCGACCTTGAGCACTTAGCCTTACCTGTGGTCGATGATCAGCCTGCCTCTGCCTTCCCAACCTTCCTCTGCCAACCTATTACCTTCCCTTCCTAACCTGCCTCTGCGTGCCCCCAACCTGCCTCCTTAGCCTGCCTCTGTATATCTCAATCCTCTCTTCAGCCAGCCTCTGTCAGCCTGTACCCTGCATCCCTGCCAAACTCTACTCTGTCTTCCTCAGTTTGTCTCAGCTTACGGCAATCTGGTCTCTCCTGGTCTGTCTCTTTACCCTTACTTTACCTTTCAACATCCACTGTATTAACCCATTTCATCCCTTCCATATTCCTTGCTTCCCACCTCCACCACCACCACCACCACCACCGCCACACTGCACTCCTCAGCCATACCTAATCAATTCCTTTATCTGTTCTGCCTCCTACTGCCATTTCACTGCATACCATTTCAACCGTATCTTGCCTATTCCATCCCCATATTCCTCTTGCCTTCCCTGTCTCTCTTCATCTCCTCTTTACTTGCAGTTTCATCTTTCCTTACGTAAGCTTTTCCAATCCTCACGCAGTCTGCTTTTTATAGAAATTGATGCGATCGAATATATACGGCACCTGAGTTTTAAGGAAGGAATAAGAAGGAAGGAACGTTATTTGACAAGGAAAATGTATACATGTGAAAAGATATATGTTTTTTTTTTTTTTAAGAAGTAGATATATAAGTCATGGGGATACTGAAACATTAAGAAAGGTACAAACAGAGCCATACTAACCATAGTGATACACGAGAAGTTAAAATTCATAAAAGTTATATTGAAATAAAATGTACTGTAATTCGATTAAGCCGCAATAGAGGAAAAGAAGGGTAGATGTGAACCTTTCTTTAACTAGATGAGTAGTAAAATTAAAATCTGAAATAGGATGTAGATAGGTGATGGGGAAAACTATATACTATTAGGATATCACAATGTAAATCAACAAACAAAAAAAATGTGTCTTCAATATGGAAAAATGGAGGTGATAGACTTTCAGACGAAAAATTCATAATCTAAACTGAATAATTTGAGGTATGAATAGATCAGTGCGGACAAATACTATAATGTGCTACATAAAAAGATTAAGAAAAGAACTATGACTTAAATGTAGCTGTATGCAGTAAAACATATATATAATACATAATCAATTTGAACGGCAGCTTTAGATCCACAAAGAAATAAATACGAATAATCACGTCCTTCCTGCTGCCAACACCTGCGCACACGGGTGTTACTGAGAGGCGGGTTGTCTTTAGATCACTAACATCACGCATAAGTACAGAGGGCGACAGTTGAATGGATACGTAGAGAAACATAATTTTCATGGAATGACCAAAAGTAAGTTTAAACCTTCACAATCTGTATAAAAGCAAATTAGGAGATATTATAATGATGGATAAATTCGTAATAAGAGTATTGAATATTAAAGTACGGGCTATAACACACGCAGCCTTCAGATTAAAAGACATCAGTAGAGAATTATAGAAGGTACGAGGAAAGCACGATATACCAAAATAAGCCTTGCAGTTAGATTATTTCGTAGAAGGGTACCGCGGGGGATTGTGTGTATTGAAAATGTACATGAACTTACAGTAGCCCGTGTGAAATGGTGTTAAGAATAGGAGAAAGGAGATATCTAGCCTCACACACACACACACACACACACACACACACACACACACGACACACACACACACTTGACACACACACACACACAGCACAACACACACACACACACACACACACACAGACACACACACACACACACACACACACACACACACACACACACACACACACACACACACACACACACACACACACACACACACACACACGCACACACCACACACACACACACACACACACACATGTTTCTTGGCAGTCACATGAACCAGTCCGTGTGCATGAAAATAAATGTCCTACACAGCGACACATAAG
The DNA here is from genome assembly GCF_035594125.1 of Scylla paramamosain. Taxonomy (NCBI): domain Eukaryota; kingdom Metazoa; phylum Arthropoda; class Malacostraca; order Decapoda; family Portunidae; genus Scylla; species Scylla paramamosain. The sequence continues at coordinate 9,047,774 of NC_087157.1, read as the reverse complement.
ATGCACAACGAACTGCCAAACAAAAGAAAGAACACAAAAATAAGTAAACAAATGGACACGTGAACAAAATGGATAAACAACACGCACGAAACTGTCACATTCTGGGAAGCCAAGGTAGAAAATAAATAAATGCACATGAACACGAACAAATTTGATCCCATTACTGAATTTTCCTCGCCAGTAAATAAAACGTGAAGGTCAAATGCCGTAGACTGTTACTCCATTTTTTTTTTTTTTTTTTGCTTTTTTTTTAGGAGCTAATTCTGAAACACTTTCCGCGCGCATCTCCACTACATTAAAAAAAAATCTCTAAATGATATTACGCGGGGCTTTTAGGGATGTTTTTCTCTTAATGGTTCTAGCGACAGGTTAACAAGATTTCTACATTAATAACTGGAGAAACACTTGAGAACGCGACTGATCATCTCTGTGACCTTTCCGAGACAGCAAAGCGTTTTAGAATACGGGCCATAGACAGGAAATCAAATGAACACAAAGGAAAAACAAACAGTAGCAGTCTTGTTGATCCTTACGAGAATGCTTGTGGTAACGTACACTAATATGAAAGTAAGAGACGCTAGACACTAAAGTTAAAAGCTTCTGGTCAGTGAATCAATACAGACCAGGAACATTAATCACTTAGCCTTCGTTGCACATCATATTCTCAGTGCCTCAATACAACCTCCTTTTTTTATATACGATGATCGATATGAAGGAGAATGTCGTGAGTGAGTGAGTAAGGTGAGAGGGAGTGAAAACGATGAAGGTATACGATGAAAAAAAAATAATGGGGAGAAATGATGAAGAAATAAAGATAGTAGGAGGGAATGGAAAGTGTACGAGCGAGAAGGCAATACAGAGATACGAGAAGGATGCGTGATAAAAAAAAAAAAAAAAAAAGAGAAAGAAGGTTGAAAAAACAGCGTGCGTGTGGTACAAAGATGAAAGTGAGAAGGAAGAAATGAAGAGAAGGAGAAGCAAGTATCTTTAGCAGCTGTTACTTGTGTAGAGGGGGGAAAAGGATAATTATTTGCTTTTTCAAGCTATACTACGGAGTTAATAATGAGGAAAAGACGAGAGAGATGATGTATATGTGTACTTAAACTGTATATATGGGAGAGAGAGGCAGAGAGAGGCAGAGAGAGAGAGAGAGAGAGAGAGAGAGAGAGAGAGAGAGAGAGAGAGAGAGAGAGAGAGAGAGAGAGAGAGAGAGAGAGAGAGAGAGAGAGAGAGAGAGAGAGGAAAGCGTTCTCAGTAAATGTTAAATTAAGTGGTGCACTGTGACGAAATAATTATACCTGTTATTTTTTACGGCTACTCAGGTGCTAGAATGATGTGATGAGAGATGTTTCCAGTGAATGTGTGGCTTAGGAGGAGGAGGAGGAGGAGGGGGAGGGAGGGGAAGGCAAGGCAGGGTAGGAGGGATGGGGTGTCGCACCGGCAAGGTCGTGAGTGCAAGGTGGTGGTGGTGGTAGTGGTAGTGGCGGCAGGGAGGGGGTGATTATGATGGTGGAGGTGAAGGTGGTGGTGGTGGTGTATGTGTATGTTTGTGTGTGTGGAGAACCGTCAGCCAGGCCACGGCCAAGTCAGTTGCTCCGTTGTGGTAGCTGCGGTAAGCGTCTGGTGTGGCGCGCGTCCGACCACCACCACCACCACCACCACCACCATTACTACCACCACCGCCGCCGCCATGTGTGTCCTCCCGCGGCATAATATTAATCACACTCTCTAATCCACGAACTCATTTTTTTCCCCCACATCACCTCCTCCACCACCACCACATCACCGCACCACCACCGCTCCCGCCTGGCCGCCCCACCGCCACCAGCATCTCTTGTCCCAGTGTGACCCTCAGCCTACCCCACCATTGTCACAGTGCACAGGTTAAAGTCACGAAAATTCCACACCCTGTTTATAATATTCAAGAGAACCAAGAAAACATGTCTGAAATGAGTGGCTGTCAATGAGCGTTTGTCTCTAATGAGCCGATATCTTCCTTGACACCGTAACTGTCCCCATGCAGTTTGTCTCCCCAGCCACTCCCCAGCAGGATGCCATACGCTAACCTCCCATTCTCGACTCTCCTAAATCACGTGCACCTTCTTCCACCTCCACCAGCACTACGCACCCCACCTTCCTCCACCTTCCCTTCTCTCCCCGTCTCCTCCCAACACTCTCCAAAAACAAACATGTACCGTTTCCTCACCACCAGACACTACACGTACCTTCCTCCCTTTACCTTGCAGCCTCCCTCCCTCCCATTCCTGTCCATCACTCACCATCTAACTCACTCGTCGAGATCTCAGTCATCCCACGCCTAGGACAACGAATAAATCTCATGAGTCTCCGCGTGTAACTCTCCACTCAAGATACAAACACTACTTGCCCCCATAACACACTACACACTCATTTCTCCTTTTACTTCGCACGATTCCCTCTTCTCTTTTACACCTCCGCCTCCCACTCTCTCTCCGCCAGCCAAGTCCAAGGACACGTTTCACCAAGAGATTTGAACTGGTGGTGATGGTGGTAGGTGGTTGTGCAACCCGCGTACCAGTGAGCCAATGAAGTGACTGTGCCGTCGTGGTCGTGAGGACGTGATGGGATTCGTGACGCGCCGCAACGCAACGCATCCGCCGCCGCCGTCAGGAGTGCAAACAGTGACGATATGAAAGTGACGTTGCTGCCATTTTTTTTTTTTTTTTTTTTTTCTCTCTCTACCTTAACTTTCTTTCGTCTTTTTTTTTATTTCAACTTGTCTTACGTAATCGCGTGATACAAGTAGCTTTGGCCAGGTGCAAATTACTAGGCTTTTACCTTGCTGCATGATCTGCGTGTGTGTGTGTGTGGTGTGTGTGTGTGTGTGTGTGTGTGTGTGTGTTGCTGTGCACGTGTAGCCATCCTCCTCCTCCTCCTCCTCCTCCATGCCGTGTTTTTTTTTCCTACCTTTTTTACACTGGTCGTGTGAATGGTGGCATGAAAAACACGTTAGCGAAGCGGGAGGGCAGGGGAGCGACGCGTGTTGCTTAAAGGGAGGGAGCGTGGGAAGCAGGGGGAAGGGAGAGAAAGAAGAAGGAAAGGTGGGAGAGTAGGAAGAAATGGGAGAGGAAGCAGGGAGGAAGGGAGAGAGAGAAGGAAGAGAAGAAAGGAGGGAGAGAGAGAGAGAGAGAGAGAGAGAGAGAGAGAGAGAGAGAGAGAGAGAGAGAGAGAGAGAGAGAGAGAGAGAGAGATGATGGATGATGCAAAATAAACTGACCGAAAAGATGCATACATTACCGAAGTGCCGTGCCGTGTGACTTGGGCGATCATGCTCCTCAACCTTCGATTTTCAGTCACGTGATGAGATGTGAGGGTTTACATGCCAGGTTGTTGCTCTCTTTGATCCTAGCCTAATACGTACATCAGTCCCCCCTCCCCCCGCACCCCGAAAAAGAATATATTAAATAAAACCGTACTTCATCTTAACATAACCCTACTCTTAATATATCACAAAGTCACCCTTCAGCTCATTCAAATCTGCGATATAAGTCAAGTAAGGCTCTGTTATTACCCACACCGTATCCCTGGAAAGCGTTACCGTCATCTGTTGCTCTTTCTCAGGAGGGATTAACGACTGGAGGAGGAGGAGGAGGGTGATGGTCAGAAAATGGCCTCTCCACAAGGGTATCGAGTTTGCTTTGAATTGTGGGAAGAGAAGAGAGTTGCTGGGGCGAAGAGTGGAGTGAAGTTGGTTATTAGAAAAGGAGATTTAATTTTTGGAGAAGACTGTAATTAATTGTCAGAGCAGAAGAGAGTTACTTTATTGAGAAGAGAAGAGTGAGGTTAGTTGTTGAAGAATGAAGAGGAGAATTACTTTTGGTAGGAGACATGAGAGGAATTAATTGATTAAGAAGAGAAAAGAGCTAGTTGCTGAAGTGGAGTTAGTTGATGGAAAAGAGAATAAAAAGATTTCGTTGTTGGGAGAAGAGAAGAGAGAAATTAGTTGTTGAGGAGAAAAGAAGGCATTTGTCAGAGAAGAGAAGATAGAAATTAGTTGTTGAAGAAAAGACAAGAGTTGGTTGTTGGAGAAGAGAAGAGATAAGTTAGTTGTTAGAGAAAAGAAGAGAGAAGAATTAGTTGTTGGAGAAGAGAAGAGAGAAGTTAGTTGTTGCAGAAAAGAAGAGAGAAAAATTAGTTGTTGGAGAAGAAGAGAATGGAGTTAATAATTGAAATAGAAGAGGAGATTGAGTCTTTCAGCTCCCCAGTTCATTCCTGTTAACTACAAAATAAGTATCGCAAATTAAACCTAACCTAATAAACATGCTCCCGTGGGTTGCTTGAAACTGGTGAGAGAAACAAGAAACAAAAGAAAAAAGTACAACCACGACCACTAACTGTAGTGAAATTGGCCGGCTAAAGAACGCAGAAGGTGTAAAAGTATATAAAAAAAATTACCTTTTTTTCTTTTTTTTTTCTTTGATGTTATACTTTTACCACAATGATCTGAATTAAAGCTACACTAAAAACAATCCTGCTTCTTCCTACACGCTTTAACTCCTTTCCTGTGCAGTGAATTGACGGGAAACTTTCAGACCGAGGGGAACAAAAGCATCAAGTCATCTGGATGCGGAAATCTCCCACGCATTCATTTTTTTTCCCCTCTCTTTGCAGTCCCTTGTATTTGCGGTCTCGATTACAGTCCCGCTGGAAATACTGACCCTAAGGGAACGTGCGGCAGGTGGCTGGCATTAAAGCACGCGACAGATTGGTAATTTGTATAATGAGGGAGGGAGTGCTAGGTGAGGTGTAGTTGGGGTGTAGGGGGGGATAGAAAGGGGTAGTAGAGTGGATGTAGGGGAGGGTGTGAAAGATTCAGATGAGATAGAGAACAGGGTAGTAATTCTCTCTCTCTCTCTCTCTCTCTCTCTCTCTCTCTCTCTCTCTCTCTCTCTCTCTCTCTCTCTCTCTCTCTCTCTCTCTCTCTCTCTCTCTCTCTCTCTCTCTCTCTCTCTCTCTCTCTCTCTCTCTCTCTCTCTCTCTCTCTCTCTCTCTCTCTCTCTCTCTCTCTCTCTCTCTCTCTCTCTCTCTCTCTCTCTCTCTCTCTCTCTCTCTCTCTCTCTCTCTCTCTCTCTCTCTCTCTCTCTCTCTCTCTCTCTCTCTCTCTCTCTCTCTCTCTCTCTCTCTCTCTCTCTCTCTCTCTCTCTCTCTCTCTCTCTCTCTCTCTCTCTCTCTCTCTCTCTCTCTCTCTCTCTCTCTCTCTCTCTCTCTCTCTCTCTCTCTCTCTCTCTCTCTCTCTCTCTCTCTCTCTCTCTCTCTCTCTCTCTCTCTCTCTCTCTCTCTCTCTCTCTCTCTCTCTCTCTCTCTCTCTCTCTCTCTCTCTCTCTCTCTCTCTCTCTCTCTCTCTCTCTCTCTCTCTCTCTCTCTCTCTCTCTCTCTCTCTCTCTCTCTCTCTCTCTCTCTCTCTCTCTCTCTCTCTCTCTCTCTCTCTCTCTCTCTCTCTCTCTCTCTCTCTCTCTCTCTCTCTCTCTCTCTCTCTCTCTCTCTCTCTCTCTCTCTCTCTCTCTCTCTCTCTCTCTCTCTCTCTCTCTCTCTCTCTCTCTCTCTCTCTCTCTCTCTTAAGTAACAGTAATATTAAAGTCTCAGTACAGTGTTACGATCTTTCCTCCCCTGCCGGTGTCCAGGCGCTTCTGTTATCAGGTAACGAGCACTAATGAGGGACAGGAGGCGAGGGGAGGAGAGAGCCATGCAGGGGAGCCACGCGTCTGTCTACGGGGCATTGGAAGGGCGAGAAAAGGGAGCTTGTGTAAATATGCAGTATTTTCTCTACATTTCGTTTATTTTATCACATCGAGATCATGCAGGTTCGTAAATATAAAATCCGTGGTTCTTTATTTGACTGCATGCCTGCCTATTATAACACTGCGGACTGTGGCGGTAGGGGGATATGATACTAATAGATACCTTGTGGCCCGGCGAGGGAGGCGTCCGCAGTTATTAAAATCTGGATAAGTATCACCTTCAACACAGTCTGGTTGTAGTGGAGGCAAAAAATCATCAGAAAAATAGAGGAAGACGTCAGTGGTATGATGATAAGGAGAACTTGACGTGAATCTTACAAGTGTTGGTGCAGATGAGTTATAAAACCATTTAAATGCGAGAGTAATTGTGAAATAGTAATAGCCACTTGCCATGCTTCGAAAATATACAATGCACGCCCATTTTTTTTTCTGTCCTAAATAAATGCGAAAGTAATTTAAAACAGTAATAACCACGTACTGTTCTTCGTAGAGAAAGCATAATATTCACCAGGCATATTCATACATTTTCCTGACTGACATTTTCCTGGCATATCCATACATTTTCCTGCATTATCCCTACCCTTCAGTCCATTACTCTGTGTTGTGGGTCAGGTACTCCGCCCTCATCGACTCCTTTCTCTCACACAGGAGGGGAGCTTCAGGTTGCCTCATTAACGTAATTGTCTTTCACTGTTTAGAATCCACTTTTTTTTTTTTTTTTTTGGGGGTGGAGGGATACAGGTAGACATAGTAATAGTTATTTTTCTTTTTTGTATCTGATCCCCTTCTGCGCGTTCATCCATCACACTCACCACCTGACTTAGTAGACCCCCCCACCACCCATCCACCACCTCAAACCGCAGCAAACACCCCACACTGTACCTAACACACCCATTCCACACCCAACACCCCCACATCGCACCCACCAGCCCCACACACAACCATTCCCAACTTACCACACCTCACCCATCACCTTCACACCATACCCAGCACCCCCCACACCACACTCAACCACCACACCACACCCAACCACTATACCACACCTAGTATCCCCACACACCACACCCAGCAGGCCCTCATCCGATACACCACACCCAACACCGCACCACACCTACGTTCCCCTCACAGTCCCCTCACCCACCACTCCACACCCATCACCACCACACGCAGCCACAGCCAAGCATCACGCCACACAATTAATTATGCAGCCGACACTATGATCAAGGCGCCGTCAACAGAATATCACCTTCCCAGCACCGTCAGGGAAGGATTAAGTCGACGCTCCACCGCCCATCGTCATACTATAGCGCTACCCTTCCCCTGCCTGACGGAGCCACGTCGGGAGGGAGAAGAAGGGAGGAAAATGCAGCTTGATAAGATCCCAATAGCCTGTTGATTATGAGAATGTTGGATGAATGAGAAAAATAATGGCTGTGATGCCTGATATTTTTTTTTTTTTTTCATTGCTGTGGTTGTCCTTTGTTAGCATTTAGGGCTCTGAAGAAAATGTCTGCGTAGAAAGAAGAGGAAATTGAAGGTTAATTTTGCCTGTGCTGTATACTGCAGTGCAAGAATGTGTCTCTTAAGTGCTACAGGTGATTGTGGAAAAAAAAATTGCACGGAAAGAATTCAAGATTGATGGTACGTGAGAGGTGTTGACTCTGTAATTCCAAGACTAAGGCAGGGAAATTTAAGGAAAAGTTGTCAGTTGTTCGTAAATTATAACGGGAAGAAATGAGAGATAATTAGAAAAAAGAAACTTACTTATCAGTGTTGCTCAGTAGTTTGTTAAGAGGCGGAGTAAAAGGAAACCACGATAAAATGATAAGAAACATCAGATAGAATGATGAAAAATGAATTAAGGTAAAATGTAAAATGAGACATAAATTTTATTCATTAGTGTTTCTCAGTGGTGTATGAAGAGATGGAAAAAAGAAAGAAGAGAGCAGATTAACTCATAACAGAGGAAGGGAAGACCACGATAAATGCTTAACAAAGGATAAAACCGGAATGATAAAAGTTTTCTGAGCTATACCGTAAAATGAGGCATAATTTATATTTATTAGTGTTCTCCAGTGGTTTGTTAAGAGACGGGAAGTAATGAAGAGCAGATTAAGTCATAACAAAGAGAGAGAAGACCACAAGAAATGCATAAAAAAGATAAAAATGGAATAATCAAAAGTAAAAAATCAGACATAATTTGTGTTCATTAGTGTTATCCAGTGGTCTGTTAAGAGGCGGGAAAAAAATGAAGACAGGTTAACTCAAAACAGAGAATAGGAAAACCACGATGAATGTATTGAAGAAAGTAGTAAACATTTAATGATGGAAGTGAATTGAGTTGTACTGTGAATGGGGGCATAAATCATATCTGTGTAATTCCAAAACAGAGGCAGCGAAATTTATGCAAAAGTGGTCGGTAGCTCATACATTATAACGAGAAGTGAGAAATAATTAGAAAAAAAGAAACTTACTCATCAGTGGTGCTCAGTGGTTTGTTAAGAGGCGAAAAAAAAAAAGAGAGAGAGACCACGAAAGGAAGAATAGTAGACTGAATAGTAACAGAGGAAGGAAAGACCACGATAAATGCATAAAAAGAGGATAAAATAGAATGATAAAAGTGGATTAAACTGCATCGTAACATGAGATAACACCGAGATACTGACAAAAAAAAAGACACAAGAACTTGAATTATAATAGTGACAGAGACGATGCCGAGAAAGAAAAACATGGATTAAATCATAACGTAGAATGAGATAAATTAAAAAAAACACACACACACACACAGGATGAAAGTGAACTGAAGTAATGAAAGTGAAAGATGATGCCTAAGATATGAATAGTCAGTTAGATAATAATAAATAGGGATGACAAAGAGAGATGCTAAAAGGAAGGAAGTGACCGCAAAAAAATATATTTATAATCTAACTTAAATACTTGATAGTAAAGGATAAAATGCTGGAAGGGAAGGAAGGGAAGAGAACTAAGTTATAGGATGAGAGAGAGAGAGAGAGAGAGAGAGAGAGAGAGAGAGAGAGAGAGAGAGAGAGAGAGAGAGAGAGAGAGAGGGAGGGAAGAGAGAGAGAGAGAGAGATGCTAAAAATAAGACAAGGAAACCGTGGAAGAGATATACTGGTAACCTGTATCTCTCTCTCTCTCTCTCTCTCTCTCTCTCTCTCTCTCTCTCTCTCTCTCTCTCTCTCTCTCTCTCTCTCTCTCTCTCTCTCTCTCTCTCTCTCCCTCACTCGCACACAAGAAAGAAGATCAAGAAAACATGAAAGAGGAAAAATTATAATAGAAAAGCAAAGACGAACAGGATAAAAGAGAACAAAAGAAGCGAAGCAAAAGAAGACAAAGAGAAGAGAAGTCAATAGTCTCCGGTGCACGATAGAAAAAGCTGAGAATCGTCTAAGTCTATTTTACCTCTTAACGTGAAGCCACCTCAATATTGCCTCGGTGTTCATTATATTGGAGCCTTTATGTGCCGCTGTCTCAATAAAAGCCAGCTGGGAGAGACACGGGAGACCAGAAGATAAGAGAGAGAGAGAGAGAGAGAGAGAGAGAGAGAGAGAGAGAGAGAGAGAGAGAGAGAAAGAGAACAGCAAATGGACTGAAATGAACAGTAAATTTTTAAAAGCACTTAATTTTCTCTCTCTCTCTCTCTCTCTCTCTCTCTCTCTCTCTCTCTCTCTCTCTCTCTCTCTCTCTCTCTCTCGTCTCGGTACGGCCAGATCGAAGGGGTGTGAGTTCGTGGTTGGTGTGAAGTGGTGCTTTGAGGAACGAGTGGCGGGGGACAAGGTACAGCGGCAGTCACTAGGGAAGGAGTAGGTGGTTGGAGGGCCTGTGTTCCAAGGCTCAGGGGGCGCCCGTGACCGCTTTGAGTGGCTGTGGCTGCGTCCTGTAGTCAAAATGTGGAGGACCAGAAGTGAGAGAAAAGAAGAAAAGAAAAAAGAAGCCAAGACACGGGAAAGTTGTAAATAAGTGAACAAGAAAAAACTGAAGATTGATGTTGATTTTTTTGGACTAGCAGATTTAAGTGTTTTTGGTGTTTTAATGTAGTTATATATTCACACTCTACAATGTTTTAGTTAAGAAATTCTTATACAACTTTTACTTATCATTATCGCACCAACAGCCTCCTCCGCCTCGTCTTCCTCCTCTTCCTCCTCTCCTCCTCCTAACCCAATTATCTTAAAGAAGGTTCTCTCGTCAGTTTTAATAATACAAGGGAATTCACGTTCAGTTTCCACCTGTGTCTTCTGGCTGGTACAGGTGTGGAGGTGTGGAGGTGTGGTGTGGAGCAGGTGTGGTGGAGTGGAATGTGGAGCGGTGGAGGGGTGGAGGTGTGGAGGGGAGGAGGTGGTGCTAGGTGGTGTCAGGCGCTGGGGTCACCTGTGCAACTTGTAGGAAATGCACCTTTACTTTACACACATACACACACACACACACACACACACACACACACACACACACACACACACACACACACACACACAC
>NC_087157.1:9027500-9030000 GCF_035594125.1 Scylla paramamosain | reverse complement strand
CAGCTATTTTCGGGGTGTGCTAAGATAGGTTAGGTTAATGTCATTCCACCTCCTCTCGTTCTCTCCTCTCCATCTCTCCACTGCCATCGCCACCTCCTCTTCCTCCTCCTTCTCATCGTCTCATCCTCTTCCTATTTTACCTATTCACGATCTGTTCCTCTTTCATCCTCCTCCCTTATTCTACGTCTTTCGTTTTTATTTTCCTTATCTCAGGCCCTCTTCTCTTCTGATGTAACGACCTAACATAACTTAACGTAACTAGCTTTACTTAATCTGTCGTACCCAGCCTGACTTTGTCCTTAACTAACCAAACATACTCAAACATAACCTAACTTTACCTAACCTCAAAGAAAAGCAGGTAGTGTTATTAATCCCAATGTTATTTATTTTTTTTCAGCATGCCACCACCTTCCCTAACGTAGCCTGGCTTAACCTAAACAAACTTATTGTACCTTACTGTTACCTTATCCTAATCTAAGCAGACTTAACTTACTTTTACCTACTCTGCCCCCACCCAAAAAAAATAAATAAATAAATAAAAATAAAAATAAAAATAATAATAATGATAATAATGATACTACTACTACTACTACTACTACTACTAATAATAATAGTAATAATAATAATAATAATAATAATAATAATAATAATAATAATAATAATAATAAATAAGTAAATAAATAAATAGATAAATGAATAAATAGCTAGCGTCATTAATCCATTATGATCCCTCTAAAATACTTTCTCCTAACCTAACGTACCCTAGCCTACCCATCCTTTCCTTATCCTAACCTAACCTAACCTAACCTAGACTAACATTACCTAACTCCAAAAGAATTACTAGTGTTGCTAATCCCCATATCAACCCACTAACACACTAACACCTTCCATATCACCCAGCCAACATCCAGGAGTAATTATAGATACAACAGAGATTGCCAGTCAGTCACCACCACCACCACCACCACCACCACCACCACCAGCAGGGGACACGTTGCGATCACCTGGCTCAGATTGACAGGTGCACAGCGAGGAGTCGTGCCTTGTGGTGTGGCGGCGGTATTAGTGTTGGGAAGTGGTTGCCCCTGACCCCGCACTGACGAGAGGGGGAGGAGGAATAAGAAGAGTGGTAGGAGAAGAAAGAATAAGAAAAAACAATAGGAGGAGGAGGAGGAAGAAGAGTGGTTAAGAAGAAAGATGAAGAAAGAAAAAAGGAGAAGGAGAAAGCAGAGGAAGACTAGTTAAGGTGAAAGAAAGATAATGAAGGAGAAGAAATAACGGAGGAGGAGGAAGAGAGATTAAGAAGAAAGATGAAGAAAGAAAGGACAAGGAGGAGGAGGAAGAAGAGGAAGAGTGGTTAAGGTGAAACAAGAAAGATGATGAAGAAAATAAAAGGAGGAGGAGGAGGAGGAGGAGGAGGAGGAGGAGGGGGGAGGAGGAGGAGGAGGAGGAGGAGGAGGAAGAGGAATATGTAGTGAAGGATGAGGAGAAGGAGGAGGAGAAGGAAAAAGAGGAGGAGGAAGAATAAGAGTGGTGAGAGAAAAAAGATGATGAAGAATAAGAAAAAAAAAAGGAAGAGAAGAAAGAAGAGTGGCTAAAACGAAAGAAGAAGAAAACGAAGAGGAGGAAAAAAGAAGAAGAAGAAGAAGAAGAAGAAGAAGAAGAAGAAGAAGAAGAAGAAGAAGAAGAAGAAGAAGAAGAAGAAAATGGTGGAAGAAGAAAGATAGTGAAGGAGAAAATAAAAGGAGATGGAGGAGGAGGAAGAGGAGGGAGACTAGGTGTAGAGAGGAAGGAGAAGAAGGAGAAGGAGGAGGAGGATAAGAAAGAATGACATTAATCTTTGTAAGTGGAATGTACGTACTCTCTCTCTCTCTCTCTCTCTCTCTCTCTCTCTCTCTCTCTCTCTCTCTCTCTCTCTCTCTCTCTCTCTCTCTCTCTCTCTCTCTCTCTCTCTCTTTGTTCGCTGAAAGACAGTATTTTTTTCTTTACTTTCTTTTTATGCATTATGTGCAATAATTTCTTTTTCTCTGTGTTTTGTTTATCTGTTTACTTTTAATTTTCTGGTGTTTGTTGTTCGCTTTTTTCTTCTCCTCTTTTCTGACAATACTATTATGTTTCTTTTTTATCTGTTTGCTTTTTTGCATGTTAATAGGTCGTGTGTTAGGTATTGTCTGTGTGTGTGTGTGTGTGTGTGTGTGTGTGTGTGTGTGTGTGTGTGTGTGTGTGTGTGTGTGTGTGTGTGTGTGTAAGAAAATCTTTACTCTGTTTTTTTCTTTTGCAAATTTTTTTTTCTTTTTACCTTTCTCTGACTTCTTTTCTTTCCCTTCCCTCTCTCCTTTTCTTCAGTCCCACCTCACTCCGAAACACCCATGCTCTCCTTCTTTCTCTTCTTTTCTCCTTCCCTTCTTTTTTTTTTTTTTACCTCACTAACTCCTTTCCCTTCCCCTTCTCGTTATTTCCAACCCCACCTTGCTCTCAAACACCCTCCTTCTCTCCTTCC
>NC_087157.1:9007500-9022500 GCF_035594125.1 Scylla paramamosain | reverse complement strand
AGAAGAGGAGGAAAGAAGGGTACAAAGGTACAAAGAAGGTACAAAGAGAAACAAGGGAATGAATGGAAAGGGAAAAGAAAGAAAGAAAGAAAGAAAGAAGGAAATTAACACAGGAAGATGGAGAAAGAGGGAAGAGAGCAAGGAGAAAAGAAGGTTACACACATAGGAGGAGGACGGAAGATGATGAAAAGAAAGAAGGAAAGAAGAAGGAAGAGGAAGGGGCAGAGGAGGAAAAAGTGACACAGAGGAAAGGAGGAAGGAAAGGGATACATGGAGAAGAAAAAGAAAGGCGAAAGAGGGGGGTGAAATGAGAAAATGAAGAAAGAGGGGAGAGAGAGAGAGAGAGAGAGAGAGAGAGAGAGAGAGAGAGAGAGAGAGAGAGAGAGAGAGAGAGAGAGAGAGAGAGAGATTGAAAGAGATAGAGAAAGGGGGAAGGAGAAAAAGAAGTAATTGAGGAAGAGTACGGGAAGAAGGAAGGTAGCAGAATAAGAAAGAGGAAGATAATTTATTGTATCATTAATTCATTCAGACAGTCACTTAATATAAAGAAAACAAGTAAAATTGATACTAATTCTTGCATCACCTGAATCTGTTGGGAATAAATGAGAGGGAAGATGAAGACGAGGAACGATACGAACATGAAAAAAAAAAACAAATAAATAAATAAGGAAGACATGCAGACGTGAAGAAAAAGAGGGCGAGGAAGAAATAGAAGGAAAATTAAGACCTGCAGTAACGAGAAAAGTCAGGAAAGGATAAAAAAAAATACTTAGAGCATCGTGAGGAAAATACAGGTGGATAAAATCAGGTGTTGGCGAAAAGATACAAGAGAAAAAGAAATAGGAAGCATCTTTGTTGGCACCAATGATTAGAGGTAGTGGTGGTGGTGGTGATGGTGATGGTGGTGGTGGCGATACTGGTGGTGGTGGTGGTAGGAAGGAGATACGTGTGTCAAGGAGGGAAAAGTTGTGATGAGGAGGAAATATACGAGTTTGGTGTAGAATAAGTTTGCAAGAAGTCAAAAATTGTGTGTGTGTGTGTGTGTGTGAGAGAGAGAGAGAGAGAGAGAGAGAGAGAGAGAGAGAGAGAGAGAGAGAGAGATAGGAAAGGATGGAAGAAAGCACTTTAATATATTTAGTTTCGAATCTCTCTCTCTCTCTCTCTCTCTCTCTCTCTCTCTCTCTCTCTCTCTCTCTCTCTCTCTCTCTCTCTCTCTCTCTCTCTCTCTCTCTCGTTCGCTCGCTTCGTGAGTATATATATGTGTGTGCGCGTGCGTTTGTGTGTGTGTGTGTGTGTGTGTGTGTGTGTGTGTGTGTGTGTGTGTGTGTGTGTGTGTGTGTGTGTGTGTGTGTGTGTGTGTGTGTGTGTGTGTGTGTGTGTGTTTGCATTCGTGTTTGCCCGCATACCAACGTGCACCTGCATATATAAGAGTATCAGAAGCCAAATGTAAACACGGTGATGGCGAATCCGCACACAAACCACCTGAGAAGCAGCAATAATCACCACAGCCATCACAGCAGCGGCGGTCGTGGCAACACAGCGCCGTCACATACGAGACTAAAGGGGTTGCTATATAAAGAACACTAATAAGGCGCGAACCATTCACAGTTCACTCTTACAAAACCACTACCCAAGCACACGAGGACTTAAATCAGATAACATTACATCATACATCGGTGCCTCCCTCACTACCTCGTCTCGCGTCACCATGAAGACCTTTCACCCGGAGGAGCACAAGGCAGCCTCGGGGGGCGTGGGGCAGACCGGGAAAGCCTCCACGACGAGCCGCTCCTATTACGAGGGCAGCCGACGAAGGGCCTCCCACCCGCCCCTTGAACGACGCCCGCGCCTACAGCGACCCACACGCAGGAGGGGTAAGTGTGTGTGTGTGTGTGTGTGTGTGTGTGTGTGTGTGTGTGTGTGTGTGTGTGTTTCTGGATGTCTTTTCGTTTATATCTCTTTTTTTTTTTCTTTGCGTTTGTCATCATATCTTCTCAGAACACATCTTCGCTCCGGATCAAGTTTGTGTGCGCGGTTCGGTGAGTCATTACTCCGGGTGAGCAGTGTCTCCGCAGTCGTGGCCGCTGAGTGGAGTGCAGCACGGCAGCCAAGGCCGCGGGTGGGCGTGTGGTATTTATTGTTATTCAGGTTATATGAGGCGTGCCCGGCGGATTAGGGTGATAGGTCAGTGATTCGCTAAGTAGAGCTTTAAAACTCGATCCGTTTGAGGTCATTTTCTGTACACGTGTAGGTCAGGAAGCACATGCAAGGACACGGGAGAGGATAAATAGAAGCGATAGATTTATGTACACATATGCTGAAACACTTCTTCTTGTACTTCCACTGCTTTCAAAAGACTTAAGTGGTTGAAGTGACACAGGTTTTTCAGGGTGTTTTTACGCTTCTACTGACAGATTATTTAGACTTCTATAGTATTAACACATGAAACACTCTCAAGAACCCAGTCAGTCATCTCTGTGGCCTCTGAAAATAGTCTTAGTGAGAGAGCAAAGCGTTTCAGAATACGAACCTGTTACCAGCTCCTCCTACGACCTCCGCCACACACACACACACACACACACACACACACACACACACACACACACACACAGCTGCCCCCACGACCCGGCAGCACGAACACTGAAGCAGCTGACACACGAGCGTAGGATTTCGGCGAGCAATAAACAGTTGAGGGTAATAATGAATTCGCGTCCACAAATTGTCCCTCATCGTCAGGAATGAGAGGCAGTGTTATTATCGTGGCTGTGTTGCGTGACGGGGTGTGTGATTCGAAAACCGGGTTCGTGTGACAAGCGCTTGAACATAATCCGATTTGTGAGGAAAGAAACGAGCGAACATACTAGCTTAGGTGCATCAAAACGAGTTTTGGTCAGTGTGTGATAAATGTGACAGAGAGAGAGAGAGAGAGAGAGAGAGAGAGAGAGAGAGAGAGAGAGAGAGAGAGAGAGAGAGAGAGAGAGAGAGAGTAGTCCATCACAACAATGTCAGTCTATCAAAACAAACTTATCTCACATTTTTATAGGATTTTTTTGGGGGAATTCCGTCATAAGATTCTACGTGGATCAGGTCAGGTCATGTCAGGTCACATCTTGTAAAAGAAACACTGCGGGCGGCGTGGTCTGCGTCAGGAGGCAGGACACAGGACACGGGAGGCGGGAGGCAGGTCATGCAGGGCTGCCTCGTGCATCACCTGGCAGGACCATTGTTGTTGCTGGTGCGTTACCGTGATTGTTGTTGTTGTGATTGCTTGTCGTGTTTTACTGTCCTCTGTCATTAGTTTAGGGACACACACATACACACACACACACACACACACACACACAGCAATTCTCAAGGTCATACATGTTTATTTTGTTAGAGGCACAACACCACAACGAAGCACATTTATGAATCAGTGAGGTTCAGAATAAGGATGAACGTGATTGTAAGGGAGTGGGAGGGAGTACTTGTGTGTGAGTGGAAAGGAAGGGAATGGGAAGTGAAGAGAGAAAGGAAGAGGAGACAAAAATTAATGAATATGATTTTAAAGAGACGGTGTGAGAGAAGTTGTGAGTTAAGTGCAAAAGAGGGGAATAGGAATGGGAAAAGAGAAAGAAAGAGGAGGAAAAAAGAAAGAAAACTTACAATGCATCTTATTTTGTATTTTCTACTTACTTCGTGTTCCTGGATGTTTGAGAGAGTTCCAGTATGTGCTTGCCAGTCTCTCTCTCTCTCTCTCTCTCTCTCTCTCTCTCTCTCTCTCTCTCTCTCTCTCTCTCTCTCTCTCTCTCTCTCGTTCTTTTACTACTTAACCTGCTAGATCGATCAATATGTCTTCTTTCCATTTTTTTTTCTTCTTCTTTCTGGTTGATCACACTGCAGCCCTCTCACAACAATTCTATAGCCCGCCTTTCCTCTCCCTTTCCTCTCCCTTTCCTGTCCCCTCCTCGCCCCCCGTCGCGCGTCAGGCAACCCGGTGGGACGTTTGTGTCGGGTTGTGTCATTTCGTAGAAGGGAGAAAAACAGTTGAAACCTTTTTATCTCCGCTCCTAAGGCCAATGAAGTCTGGCCCTGCGTGTGTGTTGGGTTTCTGTGTAAAAAATAATGATAAAATGCACGAGTGACTGGTTTCTTTATATATATAGTTTTATACATGAAGACTTGTGAAGGGGGCAAAAAAATAGGAAGAAAATCACTTAATTTGCCGTTGTGAAAATAAATAGATAAAATTCAGTAAGATAAGAAAGAATAAAAAGGAAAAGATGTCACTGAAAAGAGTTATAACAAGAGAATAATCGTTGTGCCTGAGTGTGCGTGAAGTTAATGACAATAACAGGTACATATTCTGTCTTCACAACGGTGCACGCATCAGTCACATATTTAGCACCGGCCAGTTAATTAAAGGCAAAGCGATTACTTAAGGTGGAGTGTATATTAGTACTGATATATGACGAAGTTCTGAGACATACATACCTGGCCCAGAAAAAACAAAAAGCAATATTGATATAGATATACATTGTAGCATTGATCAATTGATATGAAAGTTACCGTTAGTATTACTCTACACCTCGTATTAATCACTACTTTTTTGCTACCAATGAATAAAAATTAGCATACATCTTAGTAATGATCAAGTGATGGGAGAACTTTACACCGTCAGTTAGTGAGTGAAAGGTGTCTTTTTCTCATCCTATTACTGAGCTCCTTGCTGCCACTCAATAGAAATCAACAAAAACACAAATGACAAAAATTACAGAAAAAAAGAGGGCCTTTGCCTTGTCTGAAAACACAGTGACGTCCTCACTTTGCCTCCCTGTTACTTCAGGAGAAACACGCGTGCTGCACCCAGAGGGAATGTCTAGTGTGGCTCGTCACGCTTAGGTAATGTTCCCTTTTGAGTTTCATGTGAGGTAAGATGATCACACGAGAAAAAAAAAAAGTAACAACACCAACAATACCACCAACAACACCACCACCACCACCACCACCACCAACAACAACAACAACAACAACAACAATACTCTTACGAGTAAAGGCAGTTGGCTAAAGGCGAAAAAAATGACAGAAAAAAAGAGGGAGAGGAATCAATAAGAATAAACATGAAATAGATGAAAACGCTCACCTGCCACTCCCCAAAATGTTGAGTTGAAAAGCGTTCCAATTTAGCTTTTATCCGATAACGCAGATTCTGTATAGATGGGAATTTCAGAGAGAGAGAGAGAGAGAGAGAGAGAGAGAGAGAGAGGGAGAGAGAGAGGAATCCAGCAGGTGGGAGAAACAATATCCGCCTGGCCTGTGTGTCCTGCGGTGCGGTACCTTGGGGTGAGAAAGACACCTGCTGCCTTACATGTGTGTGTGTGTGTGTGTGTGTGTGTGTGTGTGTGTGTGTGTGTGTGTGTGTGTGTGTGTTGTAAAGCGAGTAGTTCTATGTCTGTTACGTTTATTCAAGGTGATGGCACGTGCAGTAGAATACATAGTGTTATCTATAAACTTTCTGATACATTTACTTTTGCCATATTATTACATCTGATTCTATTTGGCTCTCTTTTTTATACATTTTTGTGCATATTCACTTCAGTTGTTGTTAATGAGTAGATGATGATGATAATAATGATAATGTGTGTGTGTGTGTGTGTGTGTGTGTGTGTGTGTGTGTGTGTGTGTGTGTGTGTGTGTGACTGAAACTTTCACCATCAGAAGTGTCAATGATTTCTCGTACAGTTAACTGAGCAATATATCACTGTTGGACTGTGTTTCTTCAGTTGTGTGATCGATGATTTCTTGATTGCGATACTAAATTTCCCTTCCGCATATACGTTTTCTTTTAAGTAAATATATATATATATATATATATATATATATATATATATATATATATATATATATATATATATATATATATATATATATATATATATATATATATATATATATATATATAATCCTTTTTGCTATGGTCATCATTTGGTAACATCCAGAACACTGGATAACTTTACATAGACACAAAGGAAGGAAAGAGAAAATAGGATCTTAATTTCACCTATTCCAGCATCAGAACTTTTTTGATGAGGTTACGTCAGTGTGGCTAGAAAATTGTGGTTAATATGGAAAAAAAAATTGTCCAGTCAGCCAAAATTAGAAATTCTGTAACGACGCTTCTACTAAAATACTTAACACATCTTTGGGGAAACCTTGCATTTTTTTTTTTTCCTACAGGGAAAAGAAAAATGTTTATATGATATGTTACTGTTTTCTGTTGGAATTTTATATAAATTACTGATTATATTTTACTCTTCTAAACATAATATTACCCATTATTATTTGGTACCAGTTACATTGCCATAGTTAACAAAGCAGTATGTTCTAATCCAGACCTACTATAAGCCACACTGGAGAAGCTAATACCTGGTGAATTATGGAAGTGTTTGGCAGTCTACGTACAAGTGGCGGGCTGAGGTGGAATGTCCGTGATGTGTCCGTGGCTCGGCTTCTCTAATAGACATGAGTGACTGCCCATTCTTTCCTTCCCTTCATTGACCAGACTTAACTCGTGTGTCCCCTGCTTGCTTTGAAGTGACCACGTGGTATGCTTAGATGGGAACTTTGGGAATGTGGATCAGGCCATGTGTGTGTGTGTGTGTGTGTGTGTGTGTATGTGTATGTATATGTGCGCGTGTGATTTTGTCTCCTCGTTGTGTACGTACGTGTGTGTGTGTATGATCTTATCTCTGCCTTGTGTGTGTTTGTCTGTGTGTGACTCGTGGATGAGACAAAATATGAATTCCACTCTTCCTTTTAGTCGCCTGTTCCTAGTTTTATCTCTGCATGTTTCTCTTCTTTCTTCTGTTCTTCCCCGTCTGTTATTTCTTCTCTTCTGTTCATCTGCTATTCTAACGTTCATGCATTCCTAGTTATACTCATGCATTTACGTCGTCGCTGTCACCCTCGTCGTCGTTAGTCTCCTCCTCCTCCTCCTCCTCCTCCTCCTCCTTTCCCCTCTCTCCCCTTCCCTTCTCATCTCATAATATTTATCCCTGTAATCACAATCTAATCAATCATCCCTTCTTAGGAGCGCCATCTCTCTACCCCGGCGCGTCTAGACAGTATCCATGCAACGCGTGATTTACCTTATCGCCACTTGAAGGAGGCAGTTTCCAGCACGCAGCGTAGTCCCATTCAGAGCAGCGCGGCGCATCAACCCTCCCAATGCTCCTAGGCCCCTGAGAGAACCGTCAATGCTACGCTCCCGTCTCTCTCTCTCTCTCTCTCTCTCTCTCTCTCTCTCTCTCTCTCTCTCTCTCTCTCTCTCTCTCTCTCTCTCTCTCTCTTGTAAAACGCTATCGTGCTCATAAGGATAATCAGATTGAACCGTGAGCGTGTCTCGTCCTGTTTTGTCTTGTCTCGTCTCGTCTCGTCTCGTCTCGTCTTCCTTCCATCCTTCCTTCCTCCGTGCACGAAGCTTATGATAAATAGATTGTGCAGTGATACACTTGTTGTTCTTGGTGGTGGCGGTGATGGTGGTAGTGGTTTTGTTGTTGTTGTTGTTGTTGTTGTTGTTGTTACTGTTGTTGTTGTTGTTGTTGTTGTTGTTGTTGTTGTTCTTCTTCTTCTTCTTCTTCTTCTTCTTCTTTTTCTTCTTCTTCTTATCATTATTATTATTATTATTGTTGTTGTTATTATTATTATTACGAGTATTATTATCATAATTATTAATTGTGGTGATGGTGGTGGTGGTGGTGTTATTAGTGGTGGTTGTAGCGGTGAACAGCCTAAAGTGTCCATTATTAATCTTACTCTCTCTCTCTCAATCTTCGTAATAGTCGTCATTATGCCTCTTACATATCATCAAGTACTTTGTTAGAAGGAATGCCACGTGCTTCCCTTCACTCTCTGAAAACTATGTGAAGAAATACTTGGCAGGAATACACACACACACACACACACACACACACACACACACACACACACACAGAGAGAGAGAGAGAGAGAGAGAGAGAGAGAGAGAGAGAGAGAGAGAGAGAGAGAGAGAGAGAGAGAGAGAGAGAGAGAGAGAGAGGAGGGGGGAAGATTACTCCATCTCCCTGTTGCCCTTCACAAAATATCGCCTCCAAAACAAAAGCAGGGGATTTAGCGAGCGTTGTCTTCATGAATGGCGTGATTCACTTTAGCATCACGCCCTCGTTGAGACGGATGAGAACTTTTCGCTTCCTTGACGAACTCCCTCGAGCAATTAACAGTGTTTTGTCCTTATCTTTTTTTTTCTGCTTATTCGTTTATTTATTTACTTACTAAGCCAGGGTCATGTTCTTCAGTGTTTTCATTCATTTATTTATTTATTCTATTGATTTATTTACTATGCCAGAATTTTCACGTTTTTCGATGTTTTATTTATTCAGTTTATCAATCTATCTATTTATTTATTCTTTTTTATGAGAATACTTGTATCATGAATAGCGACAACGTACATTTTGTCTTAAGTTAAACAATCCATCAATGTTTTAGATTTGGAACACTGAAAAAAATCTCACCTGTTTTTTACCCGAAGTTTTCCTGGTGGTAAGAATGTCTTGTCTCCGCACACAACTGTATTTTTTAGAATCTCAAGTTTTTAGGAGCTTTAGTCTCTCTCTCTCTCTCTCTCTCTCTCTCTCTCTCTCTCTCTCTCTCTCTCTCTCTCTCTCTCTCTCTCTCTCTCTCTCTCTCTCTCTCTCTCTCTCTCTCTCTCTCTCTCTCTCTCTCTCGTGCTCTTGTCCAGACCCCTTGACATACAAAAAAATAACTAAAAAAGAAATAGAAAATATACCAATCTCTGAATAATCTCCTCTAAATTCTTAACCTTTCGTTTACCAATTTGTTTATTTGTATTTTTTTTATTAATGATATTTTTCAGGTGATACGAAACCTCGTTGCGTGACTATTTGAGTAATGGTTTCCTTAAGTCTTCTATAATGTCCATCTTCAGTTTCCTAGTGTGATACTTGCAAATGAAAAAAAAAATTGCAATATTTTTTATAGAAGAGATTCAGTTCAGTTATTATTTTTTTTATTCCGTTTATTTATCTATTATTCTTGTTTAGGCTTTAAAAACATATCATTAACTTCAGTATATCCTGCAATGCTGGTAAGTTATTATTTTTTTTTTCTAAGTAAACGAAAGATTACAATATATAACAAAGAGAAGATTCAGCTCAGCCAACGCAGTCATCGAGATAAGAAAGAAAACGGGACGAGAAATAAAAAAAAAAAAAAAAAAAGAGAAAATTGCGAGGAAAGAATGACGTGGGGTGTGCTTTACAAGGGTGTGGGTGTGAGGGGGGAGGGGACCCATGCATTAGGCGGCTCGGTGGCGTGGGGCGGTAGGCAGGGGGTGAGGTGAGGAAGGCAATAGGTGGCGGGGGAGGGGGAAGGTGCCAGCGTGACCCATAATCCTCAGTGCAGTAAGCCGGTAATGTGCCCCACTAGGCCTATGAG
Source organism: Scylla paramamosain (assembly GCF_035594125.1). Taxonomy (NCBI): domain Eukaryota; kingdom Metazoa; phylum Arthropoda; class Malacostraca; order Decapoda; family Portunidae; genus Scylla; species Scylla paramamosain. The sequence continues at coordinate 9,013,029 of NC_087157.1, read as the reverse complement.
GAATTGGGTGTGTGGGCGCCGCCTGGCTCATGTGTCTGAGTAAGTTGCGTGAACTGACCTCCCTCCATACCTCCCTCCCGGTATCCTCTTCTCTTTCCTCTCTCCCTCCTTTTATCCTTCCCTCACTCCCTCGCTCCATCCTCACCCACTCCTTCACTCCCTCTTTCTCTCCCTCCCTCCTTCCATCCATCTCTTTCTCCCTCCCTCCTTCCATCCATCTCTTCCTCCCTTCCTCCCTCTTTCCATCCCTTCATTCCTCTCTCTCTATCCCTCCTTCCCTCCCTTCCTCCTTCCATCCTTCCATCTATCCCTACCCACTTCTATCATCCCTCTTTCCCTCCCTCCTTCCCTCCCTCCCTCTATCCATCCTTCCATCCGTCCCTACCCCCTCTCCTTCTATCATCCCTCCCTCCCTCCCTCCCTCCCTCCCTCCTTCTCATGGCGCAGTATAGTACGTGCGTGAAAGGAAGGTAACCCGCAGCTGTCTTTCCTCCTGCTTCTCCTCGCAAAATTGCTAGATAAAGAGAAAATATGTGGAAACGAGTATAAGGTTTAGAAATGACTCTTGTAAATGGGGTGTTTCCTTAGATGCATGTCAGGATATCGTACTGTATTGTATTGTGTTATCGTGTGTCAGTCTACATATAAGTTTCAGAGATGATACCTAAAAATTGAGTGTTTTTTTTTCTTCTTCTTTTTTTTTTTTTTTTTTATGTACGTCAGGGTATTGTATTATCATGTGTCAGTCTACTAATGTATTACGTCAGATGCTTGAGGTCTGGCAAGGCTGCGTACACGTGCTGCATCGCCACTTACGTACACTGCGCTATTCCTGACAGTCCGATCATGGGACGCTAAATTTCTTTAATTCCCTCACGTGACGTTCCTCAGCCCCGTGACAGTCAGTGACACTATGACACTTGTTGCTTCATTGGAGTAGCCCTTGACGCCTCTACGGAGCAGGAATAGCACCGCACTGGCAGGTTTGCACTCCTCAACCACTCCTGCTGTCAGCGGTGTCTTATGTTCTTGTGTTCTAAACGACTTTAATGGTGAGAAATAGAACTACAGGCAGTACTTATCCTTACACTACTCCATCAATCCTGCTGTCAGTGGTGTCTTGCTAAACTATACTCTGAAATTATACTAGACTATTGTGTAAAGCTTAAGTAGAAACATTAACCACTTCACTGCAATATGCAATTCACACCACTAAAGACACAACGGAACTCTTGACAAGTACCTTCAGATAGGGAAAGCAAAGGAGGTTAAAAAACGTATCATCCAGTTTCTAGCCAGTGTAACGCTTAGAGGTGGCTGAAGAACAACAGGAAATGTCTCAGAGTAATTTGTGATTAAGGTAAGACGTGTCATATAACAAAAGAATTCGATTATCAAAGGATTTATAGTCTGCTCCAATTCGACACTTATAGCATGCGTGGTCAGACAGACACACACGTCACTCCTTGACCTCTTTCAGCAGAGGGACGTGGCAGTCAATACAAGGCAATACAGGTGCCTGACATAAACAAGAGCACGTGGCCAAGGTGATTCGTGGTGCAGTCATCCCTCAAGGCGGTGTTGTGCAGCATTGCCTCGGTGACACCAGTGGAAAACACCAGGGGCTGTTATTAGCGTGCAGCGTGATGTAGTGTTCGCTATATGCCATTATTACGCTGCAACATGATAAAGTCTTAGCTAACCCTGTCACTGTTGGTCAATCTTTCCCGTTATCATTTCCAACTTTTTAAGCGACCTATGCTTGTACTGGCCTCACAAAAATCCTCTTCTGTAACTTAGTAAAGATGGAATCAATCTCATATTCTTTTTTTCATGTTCATCAAAATCATTTACAAAAGGGATCTAAATGTTAACAAAAGACAGTCTAACAGTGAAAGTGTTAATTACCATTCCAGAATTGGTAGATCACTAATTACTTATTAATTAATTAGCGTCCTGAACAATTAACACTTCTACCGCTATGGTTGTATTTTGGTAACATTCAGAGCAGTATAAAAATATAGTTGCCACGGACAGATAGAGTAAAGAGAGGATAAAACATTAATTTTGTATTTTCTACGCCACAGGAATATTTAACATAGTTTGGTATAGAAGGAAGTTCCTGAAAAGTTGTAAAGGACTGTGGGGAAAAAAAATGTAACGTAAATGTAAATGTAGATGTAAAAATGTCCAGCAGTGGAAGGGTTAGAAGAGTAAGACAAGTTAAGACAGGATGGCAATAGTCTTAGTGTCGTATTATAGAACACATCATCACTAGCTGTCGCTGAATTCCACCTTAATTTGTCATCGTCAAGGTTGTATGGATCAGTAAACACCTTGAGTCCTTAAACATTAAAAAGATATCGCATGTGTGGCGTCCTTCAGTGCTGTGTATAATTGGACACTCAGTCTTACGTAAATAACATTCTGGAACTAATATATCATCCCCAGGGTTCGTGTAGACAAATAAACATCACCTTGGAACTAGTACAGGATGTTCATAAGGTATGCTGTCCACCGTGTTCATGTAGACAAATAGATATTGGGCGTGGTGAGGCATTCCAAGGCTGACATAAGAATAGCGTCTCGCAGCGTGGCATTACGAGACAAACCACACGCGTCACGTAATGCACTGCACGCTCACCCTCCTCAACACACCGCTACTGTCACAAGGCTAATGGTGTAACTTCCCTCTCACTTTCCTTCATCCTCTTCCTTCCCTTCCTTTCTTCCTCTCCCATCCATTCCCCCTTCCCTTCCCTCTTCCCTTTCCCCATCCGCTGTACACGCACACGCACTAAACAAGGAGCACGCAACACACGCACACAAAACACACGTGGCAACCCTGACTCCCCCCCCCCATTTCCCCTTTCCCCACTCACTCTCAACTCCCCATTACTGCCCAATAGATAACGGAGTCTGTATTTCGCCCCGCGCTAATCCTCTCGTTCTTTGTCCATAATCGAAGCAGTTTGTTAGCGTCCTAATGGCTGTTTGGGAGAGGGGGGGGGGGGGAGAGGGAGGAAGGGGGAGGGAAGGGAGGAAGGAGAGCGTGTCTCTGCAGTACCGGGGAAGGGATCACGCATAGGTTACTAGGAGTGATGGGGTGAAGGGGGGAGGAAGAGGGGGTGAGGGTGCAGGACGAGTGGAAAGCTGTGTTTAATCAGGATTGTTTGGCATTACTTCTCTACTCTGCCTTGCTTCGCCTCGGCTCGCCTCATCTGTTTGCTTATCTTTGCCTTTCCTTGTCATTACGTGTATCCTGCCAAGGACGAGGTGAGGTCCACAGTGGAAGTAAAAAACATAGCTAACTGACGAAATAGAAAAAAATAAAAAATAAAAAAAGGAAAGGGATTTTTTTTTTTTTTTTTTTTGCTTCCTTTTTTTTTCTCTCTCGTGTATTTGTGTTTGTTCTGTTGTGCAAAAATTGTGCTTCTAGACTTTACGGGCATCGCTGATTTTTTTTTCTTTTTTTTTTTTAAGAAATAATGCACATTCCTGTTTACCTATTTATTTATTTATTTTTAATTCATTTGTTTCTTAATTTATTTACTGAGAGAGAGAGAGAGAGAGAGAGAGAGAGAGAGAGAGAGAGAGAGAGAGAGAGAGAGGAGAGAGAGAGAGAGAGAGAACGGAGAAGACGCACGAATATAGAAAGAGAAGAAAGAGTGAACTTTGAAATAACCTGATATTTTTCGCGTCATCTCTGAAGGTGTGCAGGACGAAGTGTTCCGACTTGGATGTCATGGAGACGCGGCAAGATGAATGCGAAGTCACGATGGTTCTATGGACAAAGTTTGTGTTGCGGGAAGCCTCATGTTGCAACACCCTATCTAAAGGTTCTGAAAAGTCGTCTAGAGAGAAACTTCGGTGCTGGAAATACTGTTAGAAATAAACCTTGCTCAGTTTCTATCCAGGAGCACGTTCATGGGTGTGTCCTCAAATGTTTCGGCGTCTTTTCTCGACTTCTAACAGGCTGTAGCGGTCATTACTGATGTTTTCCAGAGTTGTTTATTTTATTTTATTTATTCTTTTTTTTTTAGGATTTTGCTACATTAGGTAGAAAGAAATGTAAAAACCCGATTCATTATGTCTGCGGCCGCTAAAAATGGTTCTAACGAGAGAACAAAGCGTTTAAGAATTAGGCTTCTTTTTGTCTGACGGATCAAGATTATTTTTGCTCAGTCCTGATCACAACGCCTGGGTCTCGCGTGACTGCTGGCCGGACACGCGGTGTGGGATATGTTCCTCATTGGCTCCCCTTCGGCGCCTCCAGCAGCAGAGGGCGAGGTGGCGGCGCTGCTCAGGATCGCATGCTGGCGGTTCATCTTCGTGCCGAGGGAGAGTTAGCCACCCGCACCTCTGATAAGTAATCGTACGCTAAATTTAGCTGCCTTGGAACACTCTCCTGCGCTGTCAGTAGTTGTGATTGCAGTGCTAAGGGGCAGCGCGCCTCGCACGCCACCCAGTCTTCCCTCACATTTTGTTCTTTATTGCTTTAATCTCCTATAAACTGGAAACGCGCAATATATATTATTCCCTCACAATTCACATCATCTGATTTACAGAATTTCAAAAAACATGTCCGTGCGAGGGGATGACGCCCCCGCCCTGGGGAGGAAAATATCGATCTCTTCACCTGTCTCCATGGAGGAGGAGCAGGAGGAAGAGAAGAAGAAGGAGGAGGAAGAGGAGGAGGAGGAGGAGGAGGAGGAGGAGGAGCAGCAGCAGCAGCAGCAGCAGCAGCAGCAGCAGCAGCAGCAGCAGCAGCAACAGTGGCGACAAGAGGGAGGGAGGGAGGGGGAAGGTGACCGCCTCACCGGTGGTCAACATAAACAAGCGTCGAGGCAGCAGAGTAATGGACTTGTCTCTCCCGCAGGTCAAGTGTCCGGCGGTGCCCAAAGTGACCTGTGGACAGCGCCGCCCTCAGGCATGTCCTCGCCCTCTGTCAGCGTCCTCTCCATGGCCTCCCTCGGATCGTCGGTAGCTGGAGGGCCGCCCAATCTCCCCCTCAACGCTGACAAGGGCGGCAGAGGGTGTGATGGAGATGCGGAAGGAGGAGGAGGAGGAGGAGGAGGAGTGAGGCGGAGCAGCGATGGCGGAGGCGGCGCGAGTGACGTCACTCCCAGGTAAGGATCAAAGGTGAACGGTGATGATGCAAGGGGGAGGAAGGCGGGGAAAGGAAAAAGAGGAGAGGAAAAGAGAAAAGAAGAGAGAACGCGGCAAGGAGGGAAGAGAAAAGTATAGAAATGAGAGGGGGAATGAAGGCAAGGGACGGTGAGAAAGAAGGGTGGCGAAAACTACGGGGAATTAAATAGAATGATGAGGAGGGGAGGAAGAAACCGCAGAAAGGACGAATAGAAAAGACGTACAAGAAATAATGAATGTTTATGAAGGCGTAAAGAAAGAAAGACTTCAGAGAACTGACACAAATTGAGATCGTTGAGACGAATTAAAAAGGACGAGGGCGAAGAGAATTATAAGTGTGGTGACAGACAGACCGCGAGAGAGAGAGAGAGAGAGAGAGAG
>NC_087157.1:8962500-9002500 GCF_035594125.1 Scylla paramamosain | reverse complement strand
TAAGCAAAATCAAACAACAGCCTCCACCAATCGCGTTCCTGGATTCTCTTTGCCCTAAGGAAGTTCTCAATGCAAAGTGATTGATCGGTTCGTCTATAAATTTCTGCTTGGTTTTTATACGTGGAATTCAGTGGACCTGGTGACATCATCTCTTGGGGCGACTGCGTGGGTTAGTCCTCACACGTTTGGTTCAGATTCCCTTCCTCTAACTCGCTAAACTGGATAACGTTCAAAGCTCGTCGTCTCATCAATTTCCATTATTTTTTTTTTCTATAACGCTTATTTCCACCTCTCGTTTAAACTAACAGATTGCCTTCTCTTCCCTTCTTCGCCCTCCCTACACACATTTCACCCATTTTCCTTCGTGTTACGCCCATCTGATTCATTCATGGTGTAACTCATTCATTCCTTTCACGTCATTCACTGTAATTTCTAGAACTGTCAATCATCTCACTTTTTTAATCTTCATCTTTTTTCTCCTTTTTTGTGCCTTACGACTCTAAGAACCTGATCGCCTTTCTCCTTTTTCTTCCTATTTTCGAGTCTCCGGCAATTTGTCTTCCAACGAGGTGCGATCAGCGGGGCTTGGTTTGGTATTCCCCGCGCTGTACGAAGCTTTCTTGCCTCCCTCGCTCAGACTCCATTTGTTACCAAGACCTCCTTCACTCAAGTCTGGCGTTCTTTTGCATGTTCGCGGAGTACATTTGTTATAATTCGGTTATTTATGCTATTTTCCTGTAGCTTTCTTTAGATTTTATTTGTTATAGTTCGGTCGATTATATTTTTTTTCTGTCCATTTCTGTAGATTTATGTTTTATGGCATTCGTAGAGAGAGAGAGAGAGAGAGAGAGAGAGAGAGAGAGAGAGAGAGAGAGAGAGAGAGAGAGAGAGAGAGATGCACCAACATATCTACTGTCTACACAAAAACATTACTTCATCAAATTTTTATGCAGACTCTTCAGACTTTCCAGTACAGTTCTTTTTCCTTTCCTCCCACACTCCTTTCTTCCTCTCGTGAGTCACTCCTCCAGTCACTTCTCCCTCTTCTCCTTCCCTCCTTTCTTCCTCACGTGACACTCCTTCAGTCACTTCCTTCCCTCCTTCCTTCCTTTCCTCCTCACGTGAGTCACTCCTTCAGTCACTCCACTCACCGTCGACCCTTTAGTTCTTCCTCCTGCAGACGGCCAATCAACAAGTCCCTCTTTGTACGAACATGCAAGTCTTCTCTTACTGCTCCTCTCTTTCCTCCCTAAGTTAGCTTCGATACTCATTACCGTATAGTGTGTCTGCCCCCCTCCCCACCGTGTGTGTATGTGTGTGTGAGTGCGTGGTCCAGATTCAGCGCTGTCCCTCCCTCCTGTACCTTAGCGTGAATCTGGAATCCCTCAACCCAAGTGACCTTCAAGTCTGGCCTTCACACCAGCACGCGCCGCCTCCCACACAACGTGCCGCCCTGACACATCTATAGGTCCACATCTATCTCAAGAACTCCGAAGTTGCCAGAACCATTAATCTTTCGTGGTATTCCGTTATTTCTTGTATGGATTTTCAATGGCTAGAGACAATTTATTCCACGTGTCCAGGTCCACTCTCACCTTCCCTTGCGATTCAAGTAGATGCCGCTTTTATTTGGCTTATGGTCGTCACGCAGGAGATTTGTTGATTTTTTTTTCTTTAGTGTTTATATTTACTTTTGTACGGCTCTTTGTCTTGCGAGAATTGATGTTTGAATTGTTAGGCACGGAGCGTAATATTTGTTGGAATTATTGTTATTGTAAAGTTTTCAGTATGCTTGCAGAGGGAGAGAGAGAGAGAGAGAGAGAGAGAGAGAGAGAGAGAGAGAGAGAGAGAGAGAGAGAGAGAGAGAGAGAGAGAGAGAGAGTCGAATCCATTATAGGTAATGTTCTCGTCTGCTGCACCATGTCACTTCCTATGTATATTCTGTATGGATTAATATAACAGCAGGTCTCCCTCTAATTCTCCTTTTCCCCCTTCAGGAACAGCGTGTACTCCAGCACCAGCTACGCCGCCAGCCGGGGGTTCCGGCCCCAGGCGGGAGACCACTCGCTGCCCCATCCTGTGGCGCCCCCGAGGTGAGTGTGTCCTGCAGACGAGAAAGGAGAGGGGTTGCGTCAGAGCGTCCAGAATCGTGGTTGATGCCCCTTGATGTGCAGGAAACGAGAGGGAGCACACGGCATTCATTACTATTTGTTCATTCATTACTGTGTGTGTGTGTGTGTGTGTGTGTGTGTGTGTGTGTGTGTGTGTGTGTGTGTGTGTGTGTGTGTGTGTTAAGAGGGGCTAATTTGATGACCTAGAAACCATTAATGACACGTCTGAAACTTAAAATAGTTGCCGCTTCTTGTATCTCTTTCCATGTGTAGTTATCGGAGGCAGTTGGTAAATGCCGTATAGAAATGCTGTGGTGATGTGGTGGTTGGTGTTGCAGGAGCCGAGGCACCATTGTCACGCCACCCGCCCGAGGCATCAAGAAGTCCTCCTCGGAGATCATGGGGAGGGGATCAGGGCCAGCCAGGGGCATACTCAAGTCCTCCTCAGGCGTCCTAAAGTCCCACCAACACACAGAAGTTCCCTTGTCCAAATCGTCCTCGGGGATCACCGCGCCCCTTCCTCCTCGCGTCAACTTTAACACCACGGTAGTGACCAGTGACGACCCCCCGCCGCCCGCCGCTGCGACCCCTACCCCCAGCAAGCCTCCCTCTGAGACTCACACCACCGGTATGTTCGTAGCTCCAGTGCCTAGTTGTGTGGCGTCAGCTGTACCAGTAGTCATGTCTTTGTCAGCATCAGGTACATCAGAGGCAGCTGTCCCCGTGGCAGCAGATCCTGCCTCGCTCTGTACTGTAGCATCTGTAGTAACTTCTCCTGCTTCTCCTCCTGCTTCTTCTCACGCTTCTGCTGTTCCGGTGACAACTACTACAGGAGTTACATCCTTGCTGACTTCGAGATCGCTAGCGTCCCCACCTGTGGCCCCGCCCAGGCGGCGCAGGGCAGCAGCCAGGGGTGAGTATTGCCTGTGTACTGTGTTGTTCCTTGGGGCAGGAATCAGGGGGGTGGGGGGATCATGCAAGTGTCTGATAATTGGTGTGTACCTGAGAGGGCGTCACGAGGCGTCTGTCTGGTGGTGGCGTGCCGCGAGGACTGTAAGTGACGCCCCATGCGTTGCGGCATTTACAAGAGTGCCCTAGTGAAATTTATTATGAAGATAAATTAAGGCACGCACACACACCCAACTACCGTCCACCCAGCCGCCCACCCACACACACACAGCCATTCATCCATCCACGCATCTTAACTCTCCATAACGTCACCATTCCTTTCTTCTTTCCTCTCATCACCTGCGTCACTGCCCCTAACACCCACCCAACCCCCTACAGACACCCAACCAACACACGTCCATCACTGCATTTCTCTTTTTCCCCGGCGCCTCACGAAATATGTAAGAGTCACCCTCGTAACCTCCCGGGGGCTTTTCTTTATGGCTTATGCGTCACCTTGAGGTATCTGCACAGTAGCCTCGTTGTTATTGTGTCCGTAAAGTTGGCGGTGAGCTGTGGTGCCCTGGTGCGGTGCTGCGCGGTGCTGGAGAGGCGGCCACTCGCGAGATGGATGGCTTCAAATAACTGCGCAACAACAGACGTATGTTATGGCCACTGAAAAATACAGGCAGGACGACCAGAGAGAGAGAGAGAGAGAGAGAGAGAGAGAATATTTGACAAGGGGAAAAGAAAAAAGGCTTCAATAACATTATAGCCACTGGGGGAAACGTGTTTGTTGTTTTAAAGATAACGAAGAACAGAAATTGACGCTATGACTGCTAAAGCATGAAATATTGCGGAACGACCAGAGAGAGAGAGAGAGAGAGAGAGAGAGAGTCTGTCATAATTCAGGCTACAATAAGAAACAGACAGCAGCAGGAGGGACGTGAGTTGTGAACACACCTGCCTCCTAACGCAGCGCCGCCAACACGGGGACTAATTTGTTGCCCTCTTGCGTCACCTGAGAGGACTTGTACCGCCACACTCGCCCAGCCTGCCTCCCTCCCTGCGAGCGCTACCTGTAGGCACGTGTTTCTCGAAGACCGCTGATACTGTTGATGTTTGCTTTCACATGAATGTCTGTTTATCTATGTATGTATGTGTAGATAGGCAGGTTAAGTTTATAGAAAGGTAGGTAAATTAATAGATGCATCGATCGATAAATAGTAGATAGATAGATAGGTAGATAGGTAGGTAAGTACATGAATTGATGGATAGGTAAACTGATTGATTGATGAACATAGACACATCTTTATTGATATATATATATATATATATATATATATATATATATATATATATATATATATATATATATATATATATATATATATATATATATATATATATATATATATATATATATATATATATATATATATATATATATATATATATATATATATATATTTTTAGATGCATGAGTCTTGTGATAGTACGAATTGCATGAGTCCACAATTTACCCTATGGAATAACAATAGATGGCATAAATTTAGCCACTTCTTATCACCCTCATAACTTCCCTCCATCAGGTCACGCACGCCTCCCCAACGCACGCCTCTCACGCCTCCCATTCTCCCGCCAGAAAGAAGAGCACTCATTTGTTCACGTATTTACATCCCATTCCCCCGAGAAGCGCCTTTCCTATCTCAGTGCCGCACAGGATTCCGCGCCGTGCTAAAATATGCATGAGCGAAGTAAGGCCGCGGTTTCCCACACGTGCGAAGGGCGGCAGGAAGCGTGACCTATCTCCGTCAGATCACTTGCAGGCGCCTAAGGAACATCACGGGGCCTGCTGCGGCTGTTACTGGGGTGCCTTGTGGCTTGCTGTGGTTCGATGTGTCCTCCATTAGACGTGTGTTTGTGGGACTTTTATGTTTTTTTTATTCTTATTTTTTTTCAACTAAAGGAAAACACTAAGCAATGATATGTAGGGAACACTTGAGTATCGCATTCTGAAGTGTTTTTTTTTTTTCTTATTTATTTTATTTATTTATTTCATCATTCTTTTTATGTATTTATTTGTCTTTATTAGAGAGGTGGGTGACACCAGGCGAGAACATGCAGGGAATACCGCATTCTCAAACGTATCATTGTCTTATCTAGAGGACATAACTCGATTTTTCAAGGGCGTTTTCGTGATTCGAGTGATAAGATAACGAAGGAAAGAACAAAAATTCTGTGAGAAACCTGATTAGTCATCTCTGTAACATTAAAAAATTGTTATGATAAGAACCCGAACTTATTCAAAACACGAGCCAAACATGAATCCACGAGTACATAATTACTACCTGTCAAGAAAGGACTAACACACTGAAGGCCGCCTCATAACAAGTCCCCGTGAAGCGAGCTGAACAAACTTAATGGAACTCAGCGGGAATTAATGAAGTGACTCACGAAACTTTCCATTGAATCACACTGCCTTTTCCTCCAACACGACTCCCTTCCCCCCAATTTCTTCCGGTGTCTGCCTCCCCCCACCACTCCTCTCTTCCCCACTACCAAGTCCCTCCCGGTGTTTGTATTCCCCCAACACAACTCCCTACCTTCCCTAACATCAAGTCTTCCCGCTGTCTGCCTTCCCCAGCACGCCCTCCATTCCTTGCCCCGGCGTGCTCCCTCCCTGCTGATCGTTTTGTGTGTGTTGAAGCGAGACGCGAGGGGGCGCTGCGCTAATATTAATTATAACTTCACAAGGAAACACCTGACAAGCGGCTACACCTGCCTTGTTTACGGCGCACAGGTTTACAGTCACATGCTACTGGGGCGGATGGTATTCAGGTCATATAGGCCCCCCCCAGGTCAGATGATCCTCAAGACAGATCGGCCTGAGTGGAAATAGGCCTCAGGACGTTTGGTGCTCGAGACACTTTGTGCCCAAACCACTTGGTCCCCAAAATGTCTCTAGACTCAGACGTCTGGAATATAGGCTTCGTCAAGGCAACATGTGGATCCAGGCACAATGATATAACTAACGTTTACCAAGCCATCCACTACTTACTCAACCACTACCACCCATCCACTCAGCCACTCAACCACCCATCCAACCACTGGCTCCCATCAGTCCATCCATTCATCCACCCATCCACTCGCCCACTTACATCTACCCACCCACTCATTCATCCTCCCACCTACCTACCCCACCACACCCTCTCATCCACCGAGTTGTTTGGGTACCACATGTCTCCAGCACCAAACGTCCCTGAGGCGTGTTTGTAGTCAAGCCGATTGTCTTGAGGATCATCTGACCTGAGGAAAATTTGTCATCCGCCCCAAATACCAAGTAACTAGCTCCCGGCGGACAGAGGGATTGCAGTGATAACAGTGTAGTGTAGCTCAGTGGGTGCATCAAGGGACTGCGGCACGCGGGTCACGGGAGCACCTTATTGGCGGTGTGGGCACTGCACTGGTGAAGGTGATCACCATCATCATCATCATTATCATCAGTTTCACGATTGTGCTCAAAGTGTTAAATATAAATTCCTAATTACGACTAATTATATTACTTCTTTAATGAACTTTGCGCAGGATATTCGGTTCCCAGCTTGCTATTTGTATCCAGTTCACGTTTCATTATTTATTGACAAATCATAATTTCTATACGCATTTAATTAGGACCGAATGATTATCGCTATCAGTTTTATGCACAAGGGACGGAGCTTATGAATGGACTTTGTTGTGGAAGAATGAATTACACATGCATTACCTAACAAATGTATTCGGCTTATTCATCAAATCACCCAACCCCCGGCTCAATAATCCTTTCACCTCTTCCCTCCAGCCTTGTGGCCCCCATCAGACCCATCCGTCACTCCTTAAACTCCGTAACTCCTCACCTTTCACCCCCAGCAGTATCATTGCACCCTACACCTCCCACTCGCAGCCTTTCAGTCCCGCCTTACAAACATTTCGCCCAAGGATGCTACACGTTCCTTGACTTCGCCTCGCTCGACTCCACCCTTGCTTCGCCCTGTTGTGTCTCCCCTTGCGTCTCACTTTCCTCGGTGAAAAAATGGGAGCAGCGGTTGAGTCACTCCTCGCGGCGGCCACTGAGGCAAGGCTTACAGCTCTAATCTCGAGGCACAGGCTGATTCAAGTAAATTATCTCGTGTATTAGTGGTTTTAGGGCCGTGATTGTGTGGCGTGCCTTTCCATGGCCGGAGCTTGGGCCGCCTTCGCTTCATTCTTCATACGTACCTGACTTTTATTGGTATTTTATTTATTTATTTATTTATTTATTCATTTATTTATTTATTTATTTTCTTTTAGTTATTTAGTTAGTTATTTAGTTAGTAAGTTGGTAAGTGAGTGAATGAATAAGTGAATGAGTTAGTTGGTTCCTGCGTGATGTGTCAGAAAAAAGGCATTTACGTGTTGAAACAATAAATAAAAGGCTGTTTATGTAGATTACGTACAATAGCTTTGTATTTCGTGCACGACTTTGCAACACTAGCAAGACAGAATTACGTAAAGTTTCCCAGACTGAAAGTGAAAGTCAGATCATTAGTATACGTGGTGATGAAAGAAGGTGTATATGAGAGAGAGAGAGAGAGAGAGAGAGAGAGAGAGAGAGAGAGAGAGAGAGAGAGAGAGAGAGAGAGAGAGAGGAGAGGAGAGAGAGAGAGAGAGAGAGAGAGAGTACGAAGCAGGAAAGCCACACCAGACAGCACAGCACTTACAAGACACAGAGCACTCACAACACCAGGATTATTATTTGGATTCTTTTCGCTATTACTTTTTAATGAATGAATGGGAGAAAATGTTGCTGATAGTTACGAAAGGCTTTGCAGGGATGGTGACATATCTGGGAGGCCGTAAGAACGTTTTAGGGAAAGGTGTAGGAGGTGTTGAAGCTGCAGAAGTGTTTTAAGAGAAAATGGGTGTGTTTAGGAGGCTGTAGGAGTGTTTAGGAGGGTGTAGAAAGGTGTGGTGAAGCTGTAGGACTGTTTAGGACAGTGTAAAAGTGTTTTGGGAAGGTGTAGAAAGGTGTGGAAAAGCTGTGGGAGTATTAAGAGGGTCTAGGGGTATTTAAGACGCTGTAGGAGTGTTTAAGAAGGTGTAGGAGTGTAGGAAGATATAGAAGTGTTTGGGACGGTGTAGGAGTTTTGTCTGAGAGGATATAGGAGTATTTGGGAGTGTTTTAAGGAGCATGAAAGGAACTGAGATGTATAAGGAGGGACATTAGGATAGGTTTGTTAGAAGGCATAAAGGGAACTGAGGCTGGTGAAGGAAGGAAGGTTTTGTAGGGATGTTTAGGAGGATGAAGGGAACTGAGAGCGGGTTTGTTTGTTTGTTTGTTTGTTTGTTTTGTTTGTTTTTCCATCATCTCGACGTGGGTATTACGTCACATTTTCGTCTATTTATTTTCATGGTTATTTTCTATTTATTTCTTCTCACCATCTGATTTTTATACATTGTTTTATTTTTTTATTTATTTCCTTTGAGCATACACTATATGTACACATAATTGTTGTTGTTGTTGTTGTTGGTGGTGGTGGTGATGGTGGTGTTCTCAATGGTACTGTTGCGTTCCCTTTGTGTGGTGAGTGAAGCAGTGAAGCCTCGAGTGTTGGTGTTGAGGCAAAGGACAGGAGCAGGCTGGAGATTAAAATATTGATTTCAGCTCCCTTAAATTTAATCTGTTTTTAGCTCTATTTTTTTTTTTTTCTGCCTCTATTTTCAGCTGTGTGTGTATGTGTGTGTGTGTGTGTGTGTGTGTGTGTGTGTGTGTGTGTGTGTCAGACCCGGGTGGCGGAAACTCTCCAACGTCTCATTTTTTCTTATTTCGATACTCTAAAGGTGAACTTATTTTTATCCTTTTCTTTTCACGTATCTCTGTTATTAACCCCACGAGAGAGAGAGAGAGAGAGAGAGAGGAGAGAGAGAGAGAGAGAGAGAGAGAGAGAGAGAGAGTTCGCGGTAATTTCAAAGCAAGACCATTTAAAACAACGATCGCCAGACTAGTTGAGCTAAGAAGACCAGATGAGCGTAATTACTCGCCCATAATAGACGGTTATCTCTCTCTCTCTCTCTCTCTCTCTCTCTCTCTCTCTCTCTCTCTCTCTCTCTCTCTCTCTCTCTCTCTCTCTCTATTTTAAGCAAAACGTCGCGAGATAAGACGAAAACACGCACTAGCCATCGACCTGTTAAGACTTGTCGCTATATTTAGCTCTCCGCATTGGTCCTGGCCGCCCTACGTCACCGATAACCCGCAGCCAATCAGCGCCGCGGTAGGCTGAGCTGCGTGACGTGACCAGTATCATCCATCCAATCAGAGCAGCAGAAGACCAGCCTGGATTACGTCATTGATAAAGTTCGGCCAATGAGAAGTCAAGCATCTGGACCACGTGACGTCACCAGGGGAGGATGTCTGGCCATTTAGAGTGAGATTCCTTAAAGTGTTATTGTGAGTGAGTGAGTGAGAGTGGCGTGACCTTGACTGGTTGGAGGTATTGTAATGATGGGTTGTTGTTGTTGTTGTTGTTGTTGTTGTTGTTGTTGTTGTTGTTGTTGTTGTTCTTGTTCTTCTTCTTCTTGTTCTTCTTCTTCTTCTTTGTCTCCTTGTTCTTCTTTATATTTCTCGTGACATCCTTTCTTCCTTTATATTATCACTATTGTTATTGTCCTTTATCTGTTGTTGTTGTTTGTGGTGGTGGTGGTGGTGGTAGGGGTAGCGGTAGTGGTGGTGGTGATGGTGGTAGGGGTAGCGGTAGTGGTGGTGGTGGTGGTGGTATTCTCCATGTTACAGCTTCCTTTGGTTTGTTATTTATAGTAGCAGTAGTAGTAGTAGTAGTAGTAGTTAGTAGTAGTAGTAGTAGTAGTAGCAGTAGTAGTAGTAGTAGTAGCAACATCAATAGTAGAAATGATAGTTATTGATAAGCTTTTAGTCATTTCAATCAGAACAAAATACACCAAAATTAATACATAGATTCCTGAACCCAAATAACTCCCACACCAATACTGCAGGCAATCATTCTCCCTCACCACCACCACCACCACCACCACCACCATCGCCACCACGAACAACCTCGCAATGCAGCTTTCTATCAGTAACCTCCTTCTCCTCTTCCTCCTCTTCCACATCCTCCTCCTAAAGTCTCCTCAATATCGTGATTCTTCTTCTCGTTCTCTCTCTCTCTCTCTCTCTCTCTCTCTCTCTCTCTCTCTCTCTCTCTCTCTCTCTCTCTCTCTCTCTCCTTTTTTATCTTATTTCTTCTTCCTCGTCCTTTCAATCTCCATTCTTTATCGATTTTTGTTCTTTACCAGTCAACACACACACACACACACGCACACACACAAACATATTTCATTCAGCGTTCAGGAAAGTTAGTTTCAATGGAGATTTTATTTTACTTTTTTTTTTTCGTTTTTCATATTGACGAGTCTCTCTCTCTCTCTCTCTCTCTCTCTCTCTCTCTCTCTCTCTCTCTCTCTCTCTCTCTCTCTCTCTCTCTCTCTCTCTCATGCTGGAAAAAATTATCTGGTGTGTATTTATAGAATATTCTCACCCTGATTAGAGAAAAAGATGCAAAATAGTACGTAAAAGTATTCCTGTTATTTTTTCTCTCTCTCTCTCTCTTTTATTCGCTACTTCATTATTTTATTTTTTTCATACAGCGAGTAGGAAAAAAAAAGAATGTGGTATTAGGTTCGTCGCCGCTTTGTATTCGTTGTTTGTACTGTAATTTTTTGTTTGCCGCCTTTATCAACTTACTCTTCTTTTTTTTTGTAACCGTGTGTGTGTTTTGTCTTTTTTACCATACATCTTTCATTTGCAACTTTGTCAGCTTTCCTTCATTGCGACTAAAAGAGAGAGAGAGAGAGAGAGAGAGAGAGAGAGAGAGAGAGAGAGAGAGAGAGAGAAGAGAGAGAGAGAGAGAGACCTTAGTATTAGATTCACTGCAGCTCCTTTTTTTTTTTTTTCTCTCTCTCTCTTTTTTTCAGGAACTTTTGCAATGTTTTGTGTGCGTGACACTGACTGAGGGCACCCAAGGAAAACTTTTACAACACCTACATTAGTGCTGTTGTTGCCCGGCGTGTTTCCCTCTGCTAGTCCGTGTTGCGGCGCCTTCCTTTTTATTTTATGTTTTATTTGTTTATTTATTTATTTATCTGTATATATATATATATTTTTTTATCAATTAGAATCCTTTGTTGGTCGTGCCGTGTTAAAAGCCTCCCTGAAAGCTTTGTGTTGTACCTAAATAAAGGACTTTCTCGGTAGACTCGTTAAGTTCATCGGGTGTTCATCATGGTGTCTGGTTGGGAAAGGTGGATCTTCCTGTGTTTCTAGCTAAATAAAAGGCTCTCTCGATAAAGTCTATTCAGAAAGACGTGTTGTACATAAATAAAGGATTTTCTCGGTAGACTCTTTCACCTCATCGGGTTTTCATCGCGGTTCTGGCTGGAAAAGATCGGTCACCTTGTGCCACACCTCCTCAGTGTCTTTTTTTTTTTTTTATCCTTAGCTAGCATTCATCTTGCATTAAAAATAGATAAATAAGTGAAGAGCTTTCTCTATAAATCTTATCACTTCATCAGGTGTTCATTGCGGGTCCTGGCTGGGAAAGGTGGGTCACCCTGTGTTATACCTCCTATATGTTTAGATTATGTTGTCCTTGGCCTGTACCCTTCCGTTAAGAAAATAAAAGTAAAGAGCTCTCTCGATAGATGCGTTCACTTCATCAGGTATTCTTTACGGTGTCTGGCTAGGGAAGGAGGATCAACGGGAGAAGATTGATTTATTAATTGAATTTATAGATTGACTCCTTATCAGGTGTTCATCACGGCATCTGGCGGGAAGGGACGGGTCATGGTCTAAAGGGTGACTGACTGTTTGATGGAATGAACCTTTGGCGCCGCAACAAGCAGGGCGTGATGATGTAAGGAATGTGTACACTGGTCAGGGACTTGGAGGAAAAGGTGTCCGTGCTAATTTTTAATAAAGGGACTGATTAGATTATATTGACTTATTGTGCCGCAACAACGCAGTCACATTGCGCCGCTCTTCAGAGGAAGTGTTGTTAGGCAAAGTAATCATCAAGTAAATATTGACTGACCTAATGGCGCAGCAACAATGTAGTCTTGTAGCGCTGCTTGTCTGAAGGGAGATTGTTTTTGAAGAGAGTGGTTTCAAGACACTTATCCTCCAATTTTGGATAACTCTTGAATTTTTCTTTAGAGGCTGCACCTCAGTGACTTTTTTCTCCCTTTTGTTGCCCGAGGCCAGTGCCCCACTTTCATAAAAAAAAGATTCAGTAATCATCACAGCGGGTGGGGAAACCTTTTGAGTGCGGCAATGTCCGTGGTGAGGTGGTGATAGTGTGTTGTCCGCCTCCCGCTGAGATGTGACCCTTCACTGCCTGACGGACTGCAGGAAATAAATATGATAATTGCTAGGGCTTCATAAAAACTCCGGAGACCAGCCAAGGAAGAAAAGACACACAGAACTGTCTGGCTCCTCTGTGAATCTTCGGTCTCTTACGCTGCTAAGATATCCTGTAGATCTTTACGTACTATGGGATCAATTCTTTTTTTTTTTTTTCTTTTTATGTAAGAGGGGCATTGTCCGAGGGCAACACAAAGAGAGAGAAAAAAAAAGCCCAGTGAGATTCCAGTCTGCTGTTTCTTGCTCGGTGTAGTGGTGATTCAAGGTTAAAGTGGTTGGCTGCAGTGCGTCAGGTTGTAACGTAACCAAACAGATGGAATAGAGAGGAAGCCCAAGGATATCAATGGAAAAGGTTATGGGATGGATTACTCTTGTATTATACATTCCGGAAGACAGAGTAATGAAATTGATCAAAGCAATGTTCGAACATAAATGCACATAGAACTACCATATAAGACGAATTGTACTTAATAATGTAGCTCTTTTGTATACGAGTGGTTCTGGCCAAGGGCAGCAAGAAGACTGAAAATACCCACGGAAGGTGCTGGTTAACAAATATTAGTCAAAGAGAACGTCCTATAGTATGAGGAAAACTATTACCATATCAGAAAGTAACCTATTCAACTCATTACGGGTATTACTTTTATTTCATCTCTTCACGTCTCGTCCTGTTCTCTCCCCTCGCATCTCCATCTATCCCTCCACTCTTATCTTCCCTTCCGTAACAACTTTCCCTCTCCCCTTCCTCATATCCCAGCGTCCCCTTTCACAATCTCTGTCTTCCCTCGCTTCTCCTTACCCAGCTTCTCCACTCCCTTCGTGCCCTCACCTTCAAGCCTTCTCTCTCTCTCTCTCTCTCTCTCTCTCTCTCTCTCTCTCTCTCTCTCTCTCTCTCTCTCTCTCTCTCTCCACCTGAAATACAAGTTCCCAGCCGTTTTGTTAATATCGGATTTCGTGATGACTTGAATTTTTTAAGACAAAGCAATATTTGACAATTACAGAAGCGTGTTAGTTATTTTTTTTCATTGGCGCACGCACACACACACACACACACACACACACACACACACACACACACACACACACACACACACACACACACACACACACACACACACACACACACACACACACACACACACACACACACACACACATTCCTACATTTTCTTTTTCCGTATATAATTGCATATCTCTCTCTCTCTCTCTCTCTCTCTCTCTCTCTCTCTCTCTCTCTCTCTCTCTCTCTCTCTCTCCCTCTCTCTCTCTCTCTCTCTCTCTCTCTCTCTCTCTCTCTTGTTGTGTGTGTGTGTGTGTGTGTGTGCGCGCCTGGCCATATGTCGCGTGTATGAGTGTTTGCGCGGGGGAAATTCTAAGGCATGAAATACGACGTGCTTTCCCGCGCCGTTCTTCACCGTCGTGTCATCTGAGGTGTGCAAGACTTCCTCCTCTACAAAGGGGCGGCTCTGGCTTAAAGGGACGCTCTTGTGCCGATCCGCTGGGACTCTTATCAGCACGAAGGTTGCGGCAATGCGTCATGCAACACGCGGAGGAGGCAGGCAGGCGGGCGGGCAGGCAGGCAAGGACGGGGACAGGCTGAGGGCCGCTGGAAGTGACGGCGGCTCAGATGGCTCACAAGTTTCTCCCCTGAGCTAGCGGAGGGACGGAGGTGGTTACAAAGGATTACAAACGGATTTTAAACCTTTATGTCACCGCTAAGGTGCTTACTTGATTTAACTTCTTTGTAACGTTAGAGAATTATTGTGTATAAAAAGGAGAGAAAGGTACAATCTGTGACTACTGGTGTTTGTGTTGGAGCGTATAGTAATGCGTTGTGTGATTACAGGGGATTTTAAACAGTAACAGCCCTTTATGTCATCACTGAGGGCTTGGCTTAGCTTTAACAATAGCATTAGAGGATTGCTAACAATAAAAGTGAGAGCAAGACTACTGATGTCTGATGTTTATGGGAGAGGCTATGGTAATGTTCTGTACGTAATACTGCAGGATTTTGAACGGCAAAAGACCTTTATGCCGTCACTAAGGTGCTTGGCGTAATTTTACATTATTAGAGAATTGCTAGTATAAAAGGGAGACTACTGTTGTTTATGGGAGAGGATATGGTAATGTGTGGTTTCAAAGGATTACAAGTTATTTTAAGCAACAACAGACCTTTATGTTATCACTAAGGTGCTTGGCTTAACTTTAACAATATCATTATGGGATTGCGAAATATAAAAAATGAGAGCAGGAAGGTGTAATCTGTAACTACTAATATTTGTGTGGGAGGTGTGGTAATGTGATGTGCTTACAGTGTTTAGGAAGCGAGGCGTGTTGTGGAAGATGAAGAGATGTGTCGTGCCAGTGTGCTCCGTACCTCGTACATAG
This sequence comes from Scylla paramamosain, assembly GCF_035594125.1. Classification (NCBI taxonomy): domain Eukaryota; kingdom Metazoa; phylum Arthropoda; class Malacostraca; order Decapoda; family Portunidae; genus Scylla; species Scylla paramamosain. The sequence continues at coordinate 8,987,665 of NC_087157.1, read as the reverse complement.
AACAGGACTAGTCTAGTGTGATCTTGCAAATCCTCTTTTTTTCTCATATTCTCCATCTTATGTTTTGTTGCTGTCAAGGAAGAGGATTAAGAAGGGAGGTGTTGTTAAGCTGAGGCGGCGTAAAGAGGATGGAGGTGCAGTATCTCCGAGTAGTGATGTCACGGAGTCTGGTCAATTTCCTGTCTTTAGGTTGAATAGCAAATATACGGAATAATGAGCTGCTTTATATCAAGACCTCTGCAAGGACCGGGAATAGCTGGGAAGGCAAATTAAGCGTCAGGCACTGTTTGTACAAAATGTTTAAGGCAAATAAGAAAAATCTTCCTCTGTGCATTCCCCCATTTCTTGGTTTTTGCTTAGCTCTTAATATAAGCCAGCTCCTAAATCCGTAAAGCAATTCTTATTTAATTCACAGACATGACGTTCACTGGGCAATATGACGTCACTACTTGCTGCCATTGTACTGCACCTATTGGCGAGGCAACACTCACACCAGAAACCACAGACAAGGAAGGTGAAGCACAGGACAGCGTAAGGAATGACTACGTTGCGATAACCTGAAACCAACTTAGCAGATCCCCACACCACTGACTCAGGAACCCTTCTCTGACTCATTATTCTTCCTTACCACATGACATGGTGGCGAGGCGACGGTTGTGCTTGTGTATGTCCTTGCTTGTTGTGATGTGAGTGATGCCCTGCCACCATGCGGGCCAGGGAAGATGGAGGCACAAGGAGACAAAAGAGGATGCAGTATAGTGGTGTACATCTTAGGAATGACTAGTGCCTTTCTATAAATGAGGTGTGGATGAGGCAGTGGACGCAGGGGCTAGTGAGGGGGTGAGGGGGTGCTTCCTTGTTGCTATACCTGAGTGATTTTCGCTAAAGTTGTACAGCTAGCAACCAGTATATCTCTCAGGAATGACCATTGGCTTTCTTTGATAAATGAGGTGCAGGTGTGAGGCAATGTACGCAGGCCTAGTGATCCAGGGAGTGAGAGATCCCTTCCTTGTAGCTAGAGCTCAGTGTGTCAAGTGTTTTCAAGGTTATACAATCTTCTTTATTCCCAACATTCACATAATAAATACAACTCTGCTTGATGTATTATTTTTATGTGTAAGAGCTCTAGTCAAACGCAAGAGAAACTGGTGGAAAAAAAAAGCTTGCAGATAATGTCAAGCTCTAAAACACACAGAGGAGGGAAATAAGAGAAGGAATGAAAGATGGGAGAAGGAAGAGAAAGAATAAGAAACACACAAAAAGGAGAGAAATAATAGGAACTTTATGTCTGATTCGTAAGCTTCACTCACGTCTCGGCACACCAAACAAGGTGGCCAAAGATTATTACTCGTGTCATCAGCTCCTCGCTATGAAATGCATGGGTGTCTTTGGTCTCCCGCTCTGCCGCTGTTGTCTTTCCATATTTCATAGCTTTTCTCACAGGAAGGTTGGTGATCTGAACTGTCTTACTGCGTACCTCCTCCCTCCTTCACGCAAGACACTTCTGAAAACTTACCTTTCTCTTATTCCTATTCAGTTAATCAAAATAATCTAAAACTTTATATGTATTCGCACTTTTTTTATTATCTCGACTCACTCTCATCCTTCATCAGTCCATCTCATTAATCCACGTGTTAACCAGCATCCTCATTCCTGCCCCTCCTTCGCACGTTGGCAAGAGAATTAGGAATCTTGTCTCATTGCATCTTTCTTCTACCCACCATAACCTAGACACCAGCGGGAGGAACTGAATATGTATATGTCTGAATATATGTCAGTTAACCTTACCTTCTAAATATTCAGTTTATTTACTGTTATTGTTATTGTTGTTGTTGTTTTTCTGGTAACGATTTAAGATGCGTGGACTTTTTTTTTTTTTTTCCTCTACTGAAGATGTTTGTTTTCCATTTAGTCGGTGTTACAGTGTGTGTGTGTGTGTGTGTGTGTGTGTGTGTGTGTGTGTGTGTGTGTGTGTGTGTGTGTGTATGTATACGAAATATAAGTAGAGCATTAGTACACAATCGCTTCCATATTCGCTGGTCCAAAGTTACGAAATAGGCTTAATAGTGTGACTCCTTTGATCTCTCTCTCTCTCTCTCTCTCTCTCTCTCTCTCTCTCTCTCTCTCTCTCTCTCTCTCTCTCTCTCTCTTAGAACTTTTCTCGTCTTTTCTCAACTTTTGGCATATTCTTTCTATCCTTGCATCTCATTTTCTTCTCTTTCTTCCCTACATCATTCCCCGTATTTTCCTTCCTCTGTGTCTTTTCTTTATTTTTTCCTTTTCTTCTTTTCTTCCCCTCCTTCTATGATATTTTTTTTATTCTTTCTTTCCTCAGTGTGTTTCTTTTTCCTCATTCCTTTTCCTCCATCCCTTCCTCTCTCAGTGATTGTATTTTCCTCGCACTAATCTTCATTTTCGCCTCCTTCCCTTCTTCTTTGTTTGACTCTCATTTACTTTCTTCTGTCTTCTTTTTTCTCCCTTCTTTCTTACTCTTCTTCTTCTTTCCTCCTTCATTCGTTGATTTTCCTTTACTTTCTTCTACATTTTTTTTTCCTACCTTCTTTCTTAACCTCATTTCTCTTCCCTCGTTCTGTAGCTTGGATATTTCTCACTTATCTCCTTATTTTTCACCTATATTCTGTCATCTCTCCATCCTCCTCTTTATTTCCCTTCGCTATCTTCCTATTTTCCCTCTTTTATTCCGTCATCTCACTATAACCCCTCTTTTTTTCTTTCCCTTGGCGATCTTCCTATCTTTAACTTTCTTCTCTGTCTTAGTTTCTTCCATCTTTCCTCACCTTTCAATATTTCCCACCTGTCTTCCTATTTTCCTACCTTTATTCCATCTTCTCTCCATCTCCCTCTTTTTTCCCTTCCTATTTTTAACACTCTTTGTCTTACTTTCCTCCATCTTTCCTCACCTTTCAGTATTTCTCACCTATTTTCCGCCTTTCTTCCTCCTCTTTCTCCCCCCCCCTTGGCTATCTTTCTGTTTTTACTCTTCTGTCTTATTTTTCCTCCATCTTTCCTTACTTTCCTGTATTTCTCATCTATCTTCGTATTTTCATATCTTTTATTCCGTCATCTTTTCATTCCACTCCTTTCCTTGACCTCCTTCTTCCCTCGCCTCTCGTTCCCCCTCAGCTGGCCTTTCTGGTCGCCTCCATCCTCGCCACTGGTCGGTGATATACATTTCTTTCTGTTGCCGTGGATCAGGACTCCCTTCAGAAAGCTGGAGGGCGAACCGGATTATTGGATTGCACCTGCTTTCATTTCCCTTACTTTCTTTTTTGGTTCGTTTTCTATATATATATATTTTTTTTTTTTTTTTTTGTTTTCTCTAACTTTCGGACTCTTTTTATTTTGATTCCTGATTTTTTTTTGGGGGGTTGGTTTTTATTTTTGTTTGTTAATTTTCGTAGTTTTCTTTCATTTCTGTTTTTTTTTTTTTTTTGTGTTGTCCTTGTTTTTTTTTTTATTCATTTTGTGTTTTTTTTTCTTGTATTTCTGTTTTTTTTTTTGATAATTATTACTTTTGGTGTGTTTTCCTTAATTTTTTGTCCGTTTTCTTATTTCTTTTTTGTAACATACTTCTGTCTTTTCTTTGCGTTTTTTGTTCATATTATGTGATTTTCTTTCGTTTTCTATTTTCTAATTATTGGTACTTTTTGTTGTTTTTCTTACTTTTTTGTCCATTTGCTCTTTTTTTTTTTTGCAGTTTTATCAATTTCGTTCCTCATTTCATTTTTGATACATTATTTCGTATTACTCATTTACTGCTTACGTGTTTCTCTTTGTTAAATTATAACAAAGAAGAGAAACACGTCACCTGTTACCATCCCTTCGCTCTTATTTCAATGAACTTGTGACTATCTTCTGTAAAAATCAGACATTTTTTTCTGTCTTCATTCTGTCTTCTTACCTTTGAGCATTCCTCACCTATCAAACACATGAGTATCAACCAAACAATACACAGAGTACACCAAGTCCCTTACGTAAACATTGGGAACAGCAATAGGGAACCACTCTCCACTTCTCATATTGGTGTCAGCGACCTGCTAACACTCCCTTCATTATTGTTCTTGGGTAAGGAGGCGCTACCGAGTCCCTTATACAGAAACGCTATGATCTTTCACCACGAGTATCTTCCAAGGCCACAGAGATGACTGGCCGTGTTTTCAAGAGTGTTTCTCCTGTTGGTAGTATAGATATCTTGTTCATCTATCAATATAACCACAAAAAAAAAAAAAAACATCCTTAGAAACCCATTTAACGTCAACTAGAGCCTATCGAAAGTAGTCGAGGTGCGGGCAGAAGTGTTTCAGATGTGGTCCTGCGTCGGGTCCTGATTGCGCACCTTGCATGGCGTGGTGGGTAGGAGGTGGCTGGGGTGAAGGGGGGAGCACATAATTGGACAGGAGGAAAAAGGTGGATGGAGTGTATGTGAGTGCGTGTAGGTGAGAGCGATAGGTTAGGTAAGGGAGAGGGTCAAGGGCGTGTGGAGATGTGATGTGAGAGGGGGAATGCTGAGGCTAAGCTGAGGAGGAAAGTTGGCACGGTGGATTAAGCGTGGAGGGCGAAACAGGAGGACGCCTCATCTCAGTTTCCTTTAACAGGTTTCAGTGGCTCTAGTGGGTCTTCAAAGGTGTTTTCATGGTTTTAGTAAGTCTGCTATGGATTTTGCATCAAGGGGAAAATTAACAGGCTCTAGTGGGTCTGCAAGGGTCTTTTCATGGTTTTAGTAATATTTTGCCGTGGCTTCTGCATCATCAGGCTCCAATGGACGGGGTTTTAGTGACGTTATTTTAAAGTTTTCATCAGTATTTTTAAGATCTTAGTGGTGTGTGGCTTACCAAGGTTTCTGCATCATGAATTTTTAGGACTAATTCATTCATGATTATCATTATGACTAACTTTTAGGACTTACAAGAATTTTTTCATGATTCTAGTGATAATTTGTCATGGACTCTGCATCATCAGTGGGGAAAACACAAGACACCCATGAGAAACCGACTCGTTATCTGAGGAACCTTTGAAAATATACTAAATAAAGGTTCGAAGCTTTAAAAACCCGAGCCAGTGTGGAGAAGAGAATGCTGAACTGTGAGGTGGAGTGGAATGTAGATCAGTAATGGAAGAGCTGGACTAGGGTGGAGCAAGGCCATTCCGAAGGCTATCAATTATAGCTTATAGAAGAAAAGTCGATGTTTTATTCTGTCCGCCTCCTGTTAACAGGCAAGGGCGTGAGGGGTGAGGGAAGGGCGGCGCTGGTTCACTATCGCAGGAAGTGAAATGGTTTAAACTATTTCATTATTCTCGTAGCTTCATAATTGTAGTTATTTTAGTTTGTCAGTTAAACGAAACCGTGTTGTTGATTGGATACAAAAATAGAATAAACGCTCGCTATTTTTATATAAAGAAGACTTCGTTATTGTGATTTGAAAGTTAAGCAAAATGAGAGAAGAATGAAAATGCTATCAATAAAAGTAATACAGATATAAGATAAGAAAAAGATTATTTATTTATAACGCCATATAAAAAAAAAGTAAGTTATTTGGATTTGAATGAAGAAATATAAAAAGACAGAAAAGTGATAGTTTGTACAATCATAAGCAAAAAAAAAGTACTAATTATGGTCTCAAACGTTTTAACATATAGATATGCCAGTTTCTGTTTCTCCACTTAAAAACAAATCAAGAACATTTCATGGAACCTCATCAGTCTGCTTATCACCTTCCATATCCTGTTGAGTCACGACCACACGCACACACCTGGCGAGACGCAGATATGGGTGAGGGCAGGCGGGCAGCAGCGTACTCTATACCGCGACATGAGTGATATGAAGCCGATAGCGAGAGTCACGATATGTATCCACGCGCTGACACACACACACACACACACACACACACACACACACACACAGAGAGAGAGAGAGAGAGAGAGAGAGAGAGAGAGAGAGAGAGATCCCCTTTTTAGCCTTGGTATGTAGATATAAGTCGTCAGTTATAACTGCACCTTTTTGTATACTAATTATAACCCACAGATTATAAATTATTATGACAACACACACACACACACACACACACACACACACACACACGATGACCCACAAACAACACTAATACGACAAACAACAGTGATACGCAGGCGCTCTGAGTGACAACGATAAAAATACACTAATGAAGACACCAAGAAGAACTAGCCGTGCGTTCCTAGGCGACGGTAAATGCCAGTAATGAGAGTCAAGGTACTTTAGGGACAAAGAAAATAAAAGTATAGATAAACAAATACGTAACGAGGAGAGAGACGGGAGGGAACAGATGAAGCTTCTTGAGAGGAGAGAGAAATAAAAGACTAAAGACGAGATGATTGATTGTTTAAAGAATTAGAGAGGTAGGGAACTGCCAAGTAGTGTGTGTGTGTGTGTGTGTGTGTGTGTGTGTGTGTCGCGTCACCACATGCAGTGCTCAGACACCCCGTCAGCCACTACCCACCTATCTTGTGACGTAGGCAGGAAGGAGGGAGGGAAGAGTGATGGTAAGGGGGGAGGAGGATGTTGCGTGTGACGGCCTGACAGTGTGTGACGTCAGGTGAGTGGTGACCTGAGGCTTCAGGAGGGACGTGGGGAGGGGGAGGTGACGGGAGAGGATAGGAGGAAGGATGCAGGGGGAAGAGAGAGGGGGGAGGAGATGGGAGGACGGGATGGAAAGGGGAGGAGAGAGGGATGGGAGAGGTGAAGAGATGCGACCTCAGGTGGTAAAAAGTTTCCATGTGAGAATTGATAAGGTGTGTGTGTGTGTGTGTGTGTGTGTGTGTGTGTGTGTGTGTGTGTGTGTGTTTATTTGCCTTTTTATGTCTTGTATTGACAGGACAATTGAACAGGTGGAATGATATGTATTTTTAGCATTGCCTCACCACCACCACCACCACCACCACCTCTGCCTTTACCATCGCCACCATTTTTTTTTACTAGTGGGCGAAAACAAACAAAGCCGTGACCTGATTTTACTGACGATAGACGCTGATGGGCCGGAAATGGGTTTTGTATGGTATGGCAGAGAGAGAGAGAGAGAGAGAGAGAGAGAGAGAGAGAGAGAGAGAGAGAGAGAGAGAGAGAGAGAGAAAGTCCATAGATAAATATAAACCTTAATTCACATAATCAAAACGCCCACCTGCGTAATTAGGAGGAAAATTAGGAAAATATAATAATCAGGGAAAACTTAAATACAATGAAGAAAGAGTAAAAATATCTCAGAAATTCCAGCCAGAGATTGATTAGGTCTTGGGAAGTTCAAGGTTAAAATATTCAGTGTTGGGTTAGGTGTGTGTATACTCGTATGTGTGTGTGTGTGTGTGTGTGTGTGTGTGTGTGTGTGTGTGTGTGTGTGTGTGTGTGTGTGTGTGTGTTATTGTCGTGAATGAGTGACAAGGTGTACAAGAGAGACATACATAGACACAGACAGACAGACAGATAGATAGACAGATACATAGACAGACATAGACAGACAGACAGGTGGCAACAAGAGCTGGGTGTTGCATGTCTGACCTGTATTTTATTTTTATTCTTTGTCTTTTTTTTTTTTCGTGAGTAAACCTGTGTTGGTGACGTCACTAGGACCAGAGATAATGTGTGTTTGTGTGTGTGTGTGTGTGTGTGTGTGTGTGTGTGTGTGTGTGTGTGTGTGTGTGTGTGTGTGTTTCTCAGCGGTGCCAAACAGGGTAATCTGATAGAGGTATTGGTACTAAAACTTGTAAGCTCGAGTGCGTACGAAAAAGCAGCTATCGTAGTCTTATTTGGCATCACCTTAATGTTACGGGGAGTAAAAATTTACCTTCGTTGGAAAATGTGTTTCTTTTTCTTTTCCCTCGATCTCTGTCTTTCTCTCCCTTCCCTTAGCCGCACCTCTTCGCTTTCTATTTTATCTGGACTCTATACACACACACACACACACACACACACACACACACACACACACACACACACACAACACAACACAACACATTCCAAAGTACAACCACTCACCACGCCCGTCACATCCACCAGCGAAGAAGTCATCCTGCACCACAGTCATTACACTCTCACACCACACAATCCACACCTCACAAACACCTCCAAGCACCTAAAGCACCACACTCCATCGCACACACCACTCCCATCACCACACAAAAAGTACACTCACCACACCTTTATTTAACTTACTTTCTCTCAATCCATCACCACTCTCATCACACACCACACACACACACACTTTTCCATAACAGTTTCCTACACATAACTCAACATCACAACACACGCAACACTCACATGTCCCTGACCCTCCTCCTATACCTAGAGCTTCGGCAAACCCTCACCTCACTCACCACTCCCTCACTACCCATCACACACACACACACACACACCTAACATTTCACAGCCAAGTACCGCCCCTCCCCATTACCGTAGTACCTTTCCGTCATGCTGCTCGCCAGGCATGTGTGTGTGTGTGTGTGTGTGGAGGGGTGGGGAGGAGCTGCGGGCCACTGACCTCTTTGTTGTAGCGTTCATTGGGTGTTCTCGCCTAGGGGTTAATGACTCACATCCTGGCTCTCGTTAGTGGTGATGCTGATCATGGTGATGGTGATGCTCCTCTTCCTGGTGATGATTTTACTATGTGCTTTGTTATGTATTGCTGGTGCTGCTGCTGCTGCTACTATTGCTACTGCTGCTATTATTGTTACTGCTATTAATATTACCATTATTATTATTGTTGCTACTGCCACTACTACTACTACTACTACTACTACTACTACTACTACTACTACTAGTACTACTATTACTGTTTGTCTTCTTTTTCTTTCTTCTTTTTCCATTCTTTCTTTCTTTTCTTCATCATCATCATCTTTCTTCTTCTTCTTCTTCTTCTTCTTCTTCTTCTTCTTCTTCTTCACCAAAACCAACAACAACAACAACAACAGCAACAACAATTACCAATACTACTACTGCTGCTGCTACTACTACTACTACTAATAATAATAATAATAATAATAATGATAATAATAATAATAATGATACTACTACTACTACAACTACTACTACTACTAGTACTATTACTACTACTACTACTATTATTACTACTACTACTACTACTACTACTACTACTACTACTACTACTACTACTACTACTACTACTACTACTACTACTACTACTACTACTACTATTACTACTCCTGCCGCTACATAGATAAGAAGGGCACTAGCACATTAATTCAAGACCAATGTTAACCTAATTTATGCCGCGTACTGTGTTAACCTAACCTAACTACCTTGCTTCGCCTCGTCTACTTAATCTATGTAAATGTGTAATCATAAAAAAGACAGCACAAAGAATTACTTCAATTTAGGCCACACATTTTTCCTTGTTTTATTCTTTGTAGCAATATTACCTGTCAGCATTTTTATATTACTCTCTCTCTCTCTCTCTCTCTCTCTCTCTCTCTCTCTCTCTCTCTCTCTCTCTCTCTCTCTCTCTCTCTCTCTCTCTCGTCACCGATTTCCTGTTTACTGGGTGCTTATCGCTGCTAATATTGTCCCTCCTCCCTTCTATCTCCTTCCCTCTCTTCTTCCTCTCCCTCCCCTTCCTCCCTTCTTCCCCTTCTTTCTCTTCCACCCATCCATACATCCTCTTCCCTTCCTCTCACCTCCCCTTCCCCTCTCTCTCTCTCTCTCTCTCTCTCTCTCTCTCTCTCTCTCTCTCTCTCTCTCTCTCTCTCTCTCTCTCTCTCTCTCTCTCATGGGTGTGGCCGCCTGTTGATGACTCGCTCCATTATCATGTTAGTCATCTTTTTTTCCACCTCACCCTGTACTTGTTGACGGATAAGGAGAGAGAGAGAGAGAGAGAGAGAGAGAGAGAGAGAGAGAGAGAGAGAGACTTGTGACCCCACTTTACGAATCATGTTATGTGTATAATGTATAATGTATTACAAGAGTTCATTATAGTGTTATTTTGTACGTGTATGTTATAGGTGCGCATCTGCTTACTCTTTTTTTTTTTTTTTTTATCTTAATGCACAAGGGAGGAAGACCTGACGTTAAAACAAATTAGGGAAAGAAAGGGTTTGCTAATTGTCGCCTCCGTTAACGATGTGGGAAGGTATTAAAGAAGGTGTGTTCCATTATCGTCATCATCATCGTCATCATCATCATCATCATTATTTTTGTCATATTCGTCATTGTCACCTTCACTCATTATCATTGTTTTCATCGTTATCATCGTCATCTTCATTATTGTTATCAGTGTCACTTTCATCATCGGCTTCTTCACCATCGTCGTTGTTTTCATCTTCATCATCATCATCATCATCATCATCATCATCATAGTCGTCCTATTCTTATTTTTCTTCTTCATCTTTTCATCTTTATAATTTTCATTATTATCATCATCATCTTCATCATCATCATCTTCTTCTTCTTCTTCTTCTTCTTCTTCTTCTTCTTCTTCTTCTTCTTCTTCTTCTTCTTTATCGTCATCATCATCATCATCATCATCATCATCTTCACCACCACCACCACCACCACCACCACCACCACCACCACCACCACTATCATTGTCATCATCATCGTCATCATCACCATCACCATCATCACCATCATCACCATCATCATCATCATCAACAACTTCCTCCCCCGACAACCTAATGACATTTCCCTTATTGATAAACTAGGTTGTGTTGGTTCCATCACTTCCACTTTCTAATCGTGCCTTCCTTCCTGCCTCACTCCTCCATTCTGTCCTACATAGAGAGCTTGTTGATTTACCTAACTCGCATTTGAATTAGGGTCTTCCTGGGAACGTGACACCATATAATTTCCTTCCCCTCACTTTCCTTTCCACTGTTAGCCTAGACCATCATTAACCTCTGACCATGTGTAATGAAACCACACTTACACTTTCCTGCACATATAATAGCGATGCAGAGCTAGTTAATTCGTCATCTGATTGGGTAGTTAGTGTGAGTTAGGTAGTTAGAGTTAGTCAGTTGGTTAATTAGTTTGGTGGTTAGGCAGTCAGTTAGTTAATCAGTTATTTGGTCAGTTAATTAATTACTTACTATGTTATGTAATTAGTCGTTAGTGAATTAGTAAAGAAGTTGGGGAGCTCGTCAATCACTTACCAGTTTGTCAGATCATTCGATTGTTACTTCATTCGCCAGTTTGCATAGTTGTTTATTAGCTAGCTAGTGATTGATTGGTCAGCTGTTAGGCAGTCAGGATAAGCTAGGTGTAATAGATGTATTTGTACCTATTTGTTGTTATGTTAGTATTGTTAGATGTGAGAAGTATCCATTTATTATGCTACGTTATATTAAGAATTAGTTAGCTATTAGTTATAAGTTCAATAAGTTTAGGGAACAGCACATCAATGACTCTCTCTCTCTCTCTGGCTAGCTGGCTGGCTGGCTGGCTGGGAGTGTTAAAACCGCGCTGGCTGGCGGTGAGTCGAAGATAGCAAAGGTGCAGGGTATTAAAATTTCATCCCTGGGTCCCGCATCTTATACATTCTACATGACACTGTGTGTCTTAAAGGGGTCAGTGTTATAGGTGGCAGTACTGAGAGAGAGAGAGAGAGAGAGAGAGAGAGAGAGAGAGAGAGAGAGAGAGAGAGAGAGAGAGAGAGAGAGAGAGAGAGAGAATCAGTAAAAGCAATAATGATCGTGATAATAATAATAATCATGATAATCTCATTTCAAGTGTAATTTCTAGGGTCCACATTGCCAGCAGAAGGAGTGACGAGTAATTCAAGCCTTTCAGTGCCTCTAGGTTTATTCTTGTTCAGTAAAATTGTCCAGGATTATTCAAGTGTCATCGTCATTACCTGTGAAGTTGAGGATGGGAGATTAGTCGGAAGATACGTACGTTTGAACCATCCACGTATTTAAAATTCTGTTTAATGCGCGTTCTCGAAGCTCAGACTGCATGAACATCCCTGTATCACACCGTCGTAATCAGTATCAAGGAAGATGACATTTCCTTTGCCCTCACTATCCTGCATCTCTTCCTCCAGATCAGCTCATGCAGCTTTTCAAAAACAGTCTCGTACTTCTCATGCATGAAACCACTGACATCCAACCAGTGTGCAGCGAAGCAACTGCAGGTGTGCCATGGAAATTCGGGAAGGAAGATTGATCCTCCTTCAAGCCACGTGCACACGGCTAATGTGACATCTATGAGGATGATACTGCCATGTGTTACAGCTTAATGACAATGAATTTAATTAATTGTGAATTTATATTATATCCTATTTGTGGAGGCTTAACGTATGAAGGTTTATTAGCATTCATTAATTTCACTTTTAAATACTGATGATGTGCGTCGCCCATTTTAGCGCCTTGCTTGGTGCGCCATGAGGGGAAAAAAGTTGAAAGCCACTGCATTAGACCGTCATCTTCAATAACAAAGAAGACAGCAGTTAACTATCCTCCGCCTTTACTATCCTGCGTCTCTCCCTCTACATCAGATAGTTTTTGCCCTCTGTATCCCTTTCGTCAGCACTTAAAGTTGACTACATCCGGTTACATTAGGTTAGTGTCGCGCCGCAGTGGTGCTCACCGTCTCTGCAAAATGCGTGTGAGAGACTGTCACGTTCCTTCTCGCCTCCGTCCCCTCTTAAGTGGCTAACCTCCACTCGGAAAGGAAAGAAAAGGAGACAAGACATGGGACCACTGATGTTTTGTGTGTGTGTGTGTGTGTGTGTGTGTGTGTGTGTGTGTGTGTGTCCTGTCTATGTTCGTCTTCTCGTCTGTGTGTGTTTTCTTTAAGTCAGTGTGTATGTTTTGTCATGTGCGACCCCAATCTCTCTCTCTCTCTCTCTCTCTCTCTCTCTCTCTCTCTCTCTCTCTCTCTCTCTCTCTCTCTCTCTCTCTCTCTCTCTCTCTCTCTCTCATGAAGGGTAAAATGGCGTCTTATTAAGTACGTGTTTGTTTATTGTGTTGACTTCATTACTGTTTGTTTTTGTTGTTTACGTTCATTAAAGCGAAACTCCTCCTCCTCCTCCTCCTCCTCCTCCTCCTCCTCCTCCTCCTCCTCCTCCTCATCCTCCTCCTCCTTCTCATCTTCCTCCTCCTCCTCCTCCTCCTCCTCCTCCTCCTCCCAGGGATTGTATTTATTGTGATCCGTTTTTCTCGTGTTGCGGAGGAATAGTTGCGAGAAATAATTATAGATAAACTTGCTCCTTGCTCTTTGATGCCTCCTGTCTCTCTCTCTCTCTCTCTCTCTCTCTCTCTCTCTCTCTCTCTCTCTCTCTCTCTCGCTCTGTGTGTGTCTGTGTGGGAATAAACACAGTAGCAGATGTTGTTATATTATAATCAGACAAAAACAACATTAGGCTCAGTTCACAAACACAATATTTTCGTCCCTTACCAGCCACTCATTATCGCCGCGGGAATGATGGACGAGTGTCGATCATGAACATTTGCTTCCTTCCATGACTTGTGGGGGAGAGGGGAAAACCGTGCAATAAATCAGGAGGTCGAGTTTTCTTCTTTTTTTTTTTCTTCTTTTTTTTTTCTTTTTATTGCCCTCCATATATTTGTGTTCTGCATGCGACGCTGCGCCATTGGAGTTCCCTCCCACCCGCCCCCCGCTGCCCTCCCAAAGCAGACCTTCATCTTAAGAAACCCCTTCGAAAAAATAGATAAATAAATAAATAAATAATAGCCGTACTGGATACATTAGGTCCGGTTAATTTTGGTCATGTTTGATTTTGATTAGTTTGGTTTGGTTAGGTTTTCAGAGTTAGTTTTTAAAAAAGAGATCGGAAGAAATTGGTTTACAAATAGAATGGTAAATAAATTAATAGACTTGATAATGACATTGTTAGTGGCGAGTCAATAGGGAGCTTTAAAGAAAGATTAGATGAATTTAGATTCCCAAGTTTGATGTTATATTCAAGCTAGACAAAGTTATGTTTAAAAAGTGATAGGAAGAAATTGGTTTACAAATAAAGTGGTAAATGGGTGGAATAAACCTGATAATGACGCCATTAGTGCCGAGACAATAGGAAGCTTTTAAAACAAGATTAGATAAATTTATAGATAGGGATAGCAAGTCGGTAGAGGTATGCATGTTTTACACAAGGAATGCCACGTGTGGGCCTACTGGCTTCTTGCACCTTCCCTTATAGCTTTGTGTTCTTTATTAGATTACGTTAAATTAAATTAGGTTAGATAAAGTTAAGTCAGGCCAGATTTACGAGTGAGAGGTGATCATTGTCGTCTCAGGCAGTCTCCTCAAGCACTATCTGCATTTCTGGGTCAAGACGCTGCTTTCAATCTTCTTTAATAGGCGAACTTAAGCGTGGATCAGGAGGATATGGGGGCACTCACAGGCACGCTCCGAGGCAGGGGAAGGGAAGTGAGCCAGTCAGTCAGTCAGTGTGCTCCCTCAGTAATTACAGTGAGGTGTTATCAACAGAGCAGGTGTCGTGGCGTGGCGAGGTGGGGGGGGAGGAGATCACCGTTTCCCTCATCACAGCACTAACCATAAAAACAACGACGCCAGTTATCATGACTCGTCACTCTTGCATCACTTTATCTAGTTCATTATGGGACTCCTTGCTCGTGTGTGTGTGTGTGTGTGTGTGTGTGTGTGTGTGTGTGTATGCTCCTCTTCCTGAATGAGGGTGATAGAATACTGTGGCTCTTCAGTCATCCGCCACATGAGTCATTATCACAGAGATGGATGGGGTGATGAGGTCGTGAGGTCATCTGAGAAGAGAAAGAATGGGTGGTGGAATGCTAGAGAATACAAGAGAGAGAGAGAGAGAGAGAGAGAGAGAGAGAGAGAGAGAGAGAGAGAGAGAGATCCACAACTTCCATCCATTTATCCGTACGTGCAGGAAACAACAACAAAATAACATTATAACATTATCCAACCCTGTATCACCAAAGCCCTTAAAGAGATTATCAGGATCGAATTAAAAAGGCCTAAAAAAAAAAATCTTCAGTGAACCGTCCGCTCTTTACTCGAGTCCATACCGTAGATGAGACAAAATACTACAATGATGAAAACATGACAACTATCGTATCAAGACTGCAGAAGTTTCAGGCAGTAGTTTATATCTTACTCTTGTAGTCTGAAGGATTAAAGCTATCACCCATTCTTGAGTACGTGGTCTATTCATGCTTCTGATAATTAAAAAGCGTACAAGGAAAATACGAGTTACAGAAAGAGAGGAAAAGATTTACCAGGCAGGAGATGAGTATAGAAGCAAAGGTTCTGAAGGAAGTAAGCACAGGACAGTAAGTATTGTGAAAGTCGAGGCAAAATGAGGCAAAGGAATTTCTATCAGGTAGAACTGTGATACATTTTAAGTTATTGTCAGGGAGAGAGGAGCAAGGGAACTGTCTAATATTGTAGTTTTGTAAGAGGGTGAATGAAAAGTTCAGCTTTAGAGATGAAAATAAAAGAAAAAAAAAACAGCGGCATCTGAATTCAAGACTGGAAGAAAAAAATGGATAAGAAAAATTGTTGGAATTTTTTTCTCTCTCTTTGTGTGTGTGTGTGTGTGTGTGTGTGTGTGTGTGTGTGTGTGTGTGTGTGTGTGTGTGTGTGTGTGTGTGTGTGTGTGTGTGTGTGTGTGTGTGTGTGTGTGTGTGTGTGTGTGTGTGTTAAGGGGGGGGCGGTGGCTGGATGGAAGAAGTCACGAGAGAAGTTGGAGTCGACAAGATTTCAACATCTCTTATTAAACCAAACTGAAGGAGAAATGTTTGGTGAGTCGTGGGATAAATCTGGTACAATTTGAAGCACAACAACAACAACAAAAAAGGCAAGAAGTTATGAAAAGAACATACATT
Source organism: Scylla paramamosain (assembly GCF_035594125.1). NCBI lineage: Eukaryota > Metazoa > Arthropoda > Malacostraca > Decapoda > Portunidae > Scylla > Scylla paramamosain. Next base: position 8,971,834 of record NC_087157.1, on the reverse strand, counting down.
TCTGCACTACCTTTCAAGAGCACGGCAAGAACAAAGGAAAATGAAAACGAGGCATTCCAGATTTAGAATTAATGGCAAGCGAGTGGAATGCGCACCTCCATACCGGGTAAATCACCTCCGTTACGCGCTGAGGACAGACACGTGGCTCTCCAGCACGGCAGCACATATTACACGAGGAATCAGAACAGTACATCCTCAAATCCTCCCACTTTGTCGTGGCATAATGGATTATATCCTAAAACACTTCTGTGCCGCACTTCAACCACTCTCAAAAGATTCTAGCTCAAGCTACACGTGTTTTTAAGGATGTTTTTACGGTTCTTTTGACAGATTAACAATATTTCTGCATTATTAACAGGAGAAGCACTCATGAAAACCAAGCTAATCATGTCTGTGGCCTTTGAAAATAGTCATGGTGAGAGAGCAAAGCGCTTCAGAATACGGGCATAATATCAGCAGCACTCGACTTTGATGCCCCAGAGGCGGCACAGGATAATGTTTGCAATTTAGATAGTGTGCATGGGCGTGTGATGTGCTCCTGCTGCCGCGTGGATGAGCAAAGCGGCCTGCATTGCTGTGTGACGCGAGGGAGACACGAAGGGAAGCGGCCTGGGAGACACTGAGGGATGCAGGCTGTGAGGGAGGGCGTGAGGCAGGTCAGCAATTAATGAAACTTTAACGTTCTCTCGTTTCCCGGTAGTGTTGTGTAACAGTAATGGCATGTGTTTGTCTGTGTGTGTGTGTGTGTGTGTGTGTGTGTGTGTGTGTGTGTGTGTGTGTGTGTGTGTGTGTGTGTGTGTGGGAGGAAGAGAAGTATTTGTCTATCTATAATATATAATTCACATGCAGGGCTCCTCATCACCTAGTGTTACCGTTCATAAAAAGTAACGATTTTCAAAAGTTAGAACCATCAACCACTCCTGTTTAAAACAGAATGAATGAACGATGATATGTGTACTACTAGATACATGTAAACACTTGAGGAGCCAAGGAGATATATTGGGAGAGTGAAGGAATTAAGGGAGCAGCGAGTGAGGTAACAAGGCAAGGAAGGGAAGACTTGGGAGGAGACGTGAAAAGTTGGAGACAGAAGAACGTGGAGAGATCATTTGTTGAGACTGGAAGAAGGACAGACCAGAGAGAGAGAGAGAGAGAGAGAGAGAGATGTGGGAAAGAATAAGAAGAGGTAACACTAGGAATGATCTTTGGATAACAGAAGAAATGACTGATAATACAGAGAGGAGCAGGTAAAATGACGACTAGAGTTTAAAGGAAAAATATCGGTGAGATAAATGACAATTGAGTGACTGACTGATTGACTGATTTAAGGCGCTGGAAAAAAAAAGAAGACCAAGAAACATCAAAGGAGATAAAAGTTTGAGAGAACACGTGGGAGAAAAATGTGTAAAGATGAGAATGGGATTACGTAAGAGAGAGAGAGAGAGAGAGAGAGAGAGAGAGAGAGAGAGAGAGAGAGAGAGAGAGAGAGAGAGAGAGAGAAACAAAGAAAAAATAACAGAAAATAAAAGAAAATAAAGAGACTAAGAAACAAAACAAATCTTGAACACTATAAACTGATACTATAAGGGACCCAAAAATTATCAAACTATAGATATATGTATTTTAAAGTGAGAATTGATGGTGTGATTCAATGTAACCAATGCTGGGGATGTCTGAGGGGAAGACGGTGTAGCGGAGAGTGAGAAACAAAGGGGATGAGAATAAAATGCGGAGCGAAGGGAGAAAGAGAGAGAGAGAGAGAGAGAGAGAGAGAGAGAGAGAGAGAGAGAGAGAGAGGAGAGAGAGAGAGAGAGAGAGAGAGAGAGAGAGAGAGAGAGAGGGGGGGTGGCGGCGGTTTGCACAGAAGGGGAAAGAAAGCTTGGGTGAATGTTCTCTTGTAATGTTAAAGGCAGGAAAGTGTTAAGCTTTGTGTTATGTTAACGCTCCTGAGAATGAAGAGACCAGTGTGGCATAGATAGTGGTGCTGGGGAGATAGATAGATAGATAGATAGGTAAATAGATAATAGATAATAGGTGAATAGATAAATAGGTAGATTAATTGATGGATAGATAGATAGATAGATAGATAGATAGATAGATAGATATATAGATAGATGGATAAAAAGACAGATAAACAGATACGTAGGTAGGCAGATATGTTGGTAGCTAACAAGAAAGATAACTAAATAGATAGATAGGTAGGCAGATAGGTAGATAGGTAAATAGACAGACAGATAAATGAATAGATATGTACGGCACACTAATCATCATCAATCAGTGAATCAGTCAGTCACTCCATCAGTCTAGCAGCAAGATTAAATTAACCAGTAAAATGAAAACCCAAACCAGAACCTCAGAACGAACCCTTTACACATCACCGCTCAGAGCACGTGGACCATAGTCACCATACACACATGGTTGTTCCTGTTCATAGTCACACTGGAACACGAGGCACCTTTTAGAGGCAGAAGAGAAGCAGGAAATGAACAAATAAGCCTTGATCTAAATATTTACTAACCGGAAATCTAAACTGTGACCTTTTAATTTTTTTTTTCCGTGAACTTTTCCTCCCTGAACCCTTCCTTTGTTTATGGATATGCCGCCAGGTCAACGAGGCTCAGTATTGCGCCATCTAGCACCACGAAGCAACACTAAACTAATGCTCGGCACATCAGACCATGACATTCACCAACAGAGGCTGATGTTCGCTTGGAAAGTTCACACCCAAGTGGCTTTAAGTAGTGGCAGTGACGGGCGTGTTGAGGGAAGGGGAGAGAGGCAATGAGAGGTAATCGCAGGCACCTCGGGCGGCAGGCAGCTGTCAGGCGGGGGAGGAAAGGGCGACGCGGTGAAGTGGTAGAGAAACTTTGAGAGAGGTTGTAAGGTGCTGGCGAAAGAAAAAAAAAATTGTAAATAATATAAAAGAACAAGATAATCTTTTTTTTTTTCTTTATCAGAGACATGTTTGAGTTGCTTATTGCACAGAATTGACCATAAGATCGACTAATTTCTTGGGGTAGATCAGGTTTTGTGAATCTAGGAGGAAAAACGTGTTAAGAAAAATTATGCGCATTCTGAATCATACACAATCAACATGCACCCCACCAAAAAAAAAAAAAAAAAAAAAAAAAAACACTACATAACTCATGGCCAAAATACATATCCAGTAAGGGAAAGAAAAACAATAAAAAAAAAAAAAAACACCGGGTGAATACTATACGACAGAAAACACAACAATCACAGAGACAGTCCATACATTTAATTCACTACGAGGGAAAAAAAATAAATAAAACATACAAACATTGATATAACCAAAACACCTCACGAAACACGACACGTAGGCCACCTCACCATGACGGCAAAGAAATCAAAGAACTCGTGGAAAAAAAACAAAGCAGGGATACAAAAAGACACGTTAAGAAACAACGGAAGGATGACGGTGATAAGAACTCCACAAAAAAAAAAACACAGGAAGAGAAGAAGATTCCGTGAGAAAGGGAGGAATGAGGCAATCAGAGAGGAAGAGAGATAGGTGGAGAGGCACGGACGGTGAGAGAGAGAGAGAGAGAGAGAGAGAGAGAGAGAGAGAGAGAGAGAGAGAGAGAGAGAGAGACAGGGCGAATGGATAGTGTGAATAATAAAGGAAATAAAAGAGGCGAAGTGCTAAAACTCGATCTTCTAACTTTTCGATGAGCTCCATTAGGCGTAGCAAGAAGAAGAAGAAGAAGAAGAAGAAGAAGAAGAAGAAGAAGAAGAAGAAGAAGAAGAAGAAAAGAAGACGGAGGAGAAGGAGAAGGAGGAGGTTCAGAAGGAGGAGGAGGAGAACGACGATCACGAAAACAAAAAAAACGATTAAAAGAAGAAAAAAAAGGATGAAAAATTAGAAAAACAATCGATAAAAGTGAAAATGATAATGATTAATGCGCACACACACACACACACACACACACACACACACACACACACACACACACACACACACACACACACCGATACAACCTCACAAACAACACGGGACTCGTCGACACACACACACACACACACACACACACACACACAGAGAGAGAGAGAGAGAGAGAGAGAGTATTGTGAATTAGTATGCTGGCAACGTGCGGGCGACCAAAGGGGAGCCGCCGCGGGATAAATAATGCCACGTTCACAGTTTAGTATTAATTTGTAAAGAGCTGAAGAAAGCGAGACTTACTGCGCTTCTATTTGCTTAAGGCGGTCATATAATAATTTCCGTGTTTAATGAAGTATGTACCATGTGTGTGTGTGTGTGTGTGTGTGTGTGTGTGTGTGTGTGTGTGTGTGTGTTTGATGTCAGGGCAACACATGTTCTCATTCAAAATCTTACTGTTAGTGTCTTTTCCTTTCCTTTCCCACGCCCTTCTTTCTTTTCCTATGCCACGCCCTTTCCGAACTTTTCCTCTTCTTCCTTCGCTGTCCTTCTCTTCCCTACTTTACTATAGTCTTTCTCCTCCTCTTTCACGTCTTCTCTTCATTTTTTTTTCTATCCCACTTCCTTCCTTACTTACCTTCTCCACTCCCTCCTTCACTATTACCCTTTCCTTCCCTTTCCTTCCTTCCTCATCCCCTCCCTTTCCTTCCTTCTGCCTCTCCTCTCCTTTCTTTCCCCTGTCATTGGTATTTCACGACGAGCCTCACCAAACCCCTCACACGCCACCCTCATCACGTCTCCTGCTCGCCGCGTCACCGTCAGGGCACACACTGGCTGCGACTCCTCCTCCCCCCACCAGATGCTGCCCTCCTCCCGTCCTCTTCCTCCTCTGTCTCCTCTCCCTCCCGCCCTAACACAGCTGCTCCCGCGTGTGGCGTGAGCAGCCTAGGCATGCCCCCACGCCTTCACACCTCCCGCCGCGTCCCGCTCGCTCCTGGTTTGTAGTTGCCGGTAAGTTTGTAGCATCATTAATTAAACTGGTCCGTGCGTATGGGTGAAACGCTGGTGACATTTACTTCTGTTCCTCCCCTCGTTTGCTCGACATTTCGCTTTTTTATTTTTATTTTTTTTTATATTTTTCCTCGCTGGCTCGCCAAACGACGCGTGAAGCAGTGAAGCAGCGGTAAGGGTTCGTTTAATGTCTCGCAGCGCGTGCTCGATTAGCAACAAAACAACTCGTCTGCTGGCGGGTCATTTAAGTGTTTCTTTTTATATCCAGGAAACAGAGTTCATCCTTTGTCTCAGCGGCAGAGAAAGTGACGCGAGAACAAGAGATATTTATACCCATTCATCAGATGCGGGGCGCAGGGTGTCGCTGGCATGTGCCGGCGGGAAGGGAGGCAGAACAAGCGACAGTGTGCCATTAATTAACACAGACACCTGTATCAGCTCCCGCGAGTCGAATTTTATTATGAAACAGTATTGCTACAAATGTTGTTGGTAATGGGTCGTGACAATAACAAACTGGATAATAGTAATGTTGACTCGGGAAGCCACAGCAATACTGGAAGCAGAAGGGCAACCTGAGGGATACAGGAAGAAGCAGTAGCGGTGGAAGTACCGAACAGTGAGTCGGTCACGGCGCCGCCTCTCACGAGAGCGGTCTCAGTATGCCTCAGTTCGTCTCCGACCTCAGTGGTGTGAGGGTGCAATGCGAGGACGGATGCGAGAGCCGCTCGCACTTGGTGATCGGTGCGAGGCGCTGTCAGGCCCAGGGTGGGCCAAGAGAGTACAAGTTTCTGTAGTGAATTAGTGAGTTTTCATACAAATGAAAGTTTAGCATAACGGAGCGAATGTTGAACCTTAGCTGAGTTATCTCAGAAGTTTGAACACTTGTGTGCTGACGTCACGGTCCTCTGCCAAGGAAAACTTTCCCATCACTACATCACGGACAGACCTCGTCCTGTGTGTATCGCAGCCACGTAAGTTATTGTTGGTTTGTTTGCGGCCGTCACGCGGGATTTCCCAAGGGAAGAGCCCGTCCTGACATGCCGATCCCACACTCTTGGTTTACACGGCTGCCAGGAATGGGCGGCGGCTTAGTTTGTAAATTATGAATGAGAGTATCGAAGCACCAGCCAACCTTCCGGTTTGTGACCTCTCCACGTGTTGTTGTTGTCAATACCGCATCGACCCTCCCCGCCTCACTGGCCACCTCAGCCCACAGTGTCATTCACAACCCAGAGGAACTGATGAAAGACCCATTAATGTTTGCAGAGTTTTTGGACTTCACGCGAGGAGAGGCGGCTGTGCATATGGGTGAACTAATTATAATTAACATGAGGACGTAAGAAGAACGGGTGATGAACGCAAAAAAAAAAAAAGGAGCACGCGAAAGGTGAGTGTGATAGCAGGTAACCGAAGGAAGGGGACAGGCTATTATTGCAAAAAGGAGAACTGGGATGTGATGAGAAGGTACAGAAAAGGAAGTCGAGGAAGAGATGAAAGAATCCAAGATCAAAAGGTTGGAGTATGGAATGATATGGAGGGAGAACTCGAGTATAAGGAGAGGAAAGCTACTGGTTGGAAGTGGCCTGAGGATATGGTACTGGGCACACGGAGGGAAGGAACAGGAAGCGCGACCGAAGAATCATAGGGCTGTAAAGGAGAGAGAAGATAAGAAGTAGACTGGACGTAGAGGAGGATTAGAGAGGGGATGAGGGAGAGAAGTAGGTGTGATGAAGGAAGGAGGTGTGAGAATCAGAAGTAGGAATTATGATGACTGATTTATGACACGTGCAGGAGGGAGGGGGAAGTAATGACCGGAGATAAGCGGATGAAGGGATCTGGAGGTGCGAGGGCTAAGAAAGGGAGTAAGAATGGGGAGTTTTAACGGCGTGATAGTAGGATTATAAGGCTAGAAGAAGGAGGGAGGAGGAGAAAGAGGAAGTTGCTGGGACATAAGAAAGAAATAGGAGCCTGGAGGTGAAAGTAGGGCATGTAGTAATGTAAGAAAGCTGGATAACCTGCGTACTAGTGGATACTAAAGAAAAAGATCATCTAAATCCCAACTAGATTGCAAGTAGTCATGATATAAGGAAATGAAAGCTGTAATATAAACTTACTACTGCTTCTGAAAGAGGGTATAAAGTAATTCTTGGTGGTATTGTTACATCGTTACGTAACAAGTGGAGGGAGGGCCATTGTGGAGGCGCAAGGGTGACGCAGGTGAGACTGTACAGGTAGGCATTAAAATGACTAGCGGACAGTTACTATTATGTATATGGGACAGATTCCTCTATATTATGAAAAATTCAGGAGGGATGTGACGTGAGGAGCAAGGCAGCGATGAGTGAAGGACGGGGCAGTAAGGATGTGGGACTGATACTTTACAATACACTGTTGCTCCCTGCGCCGCCACCACCACCACCACCACCACAGTCCCGGCAGCGCTGTTGTGACTTAATTAAGGCAGCGGTGCTCGCGTCACACCCCCGGAGGCAGCAGGACAAGCGAGATAAAGGGAGTGATAACAGGAAGGGGTTGAGCAACTTGAGGTTGTGTTTGTTGTGTTCTGCCAGGTGTGTGTGTGTGTGTGTGTGTGTGAGAGAGAGAGAGAGAGAGAGAGAGAGAGAGAGAGAAGATTTACGTGTACTTAGGAATGCCAAGATTGTTACTAACACACGCGCGCGCGCGCGCGCGCGTGTTAGTAACAATCTTGGCACACACACACACACACACACACACACACACACACACACACACACAGAGAGAGAGAGAGAGAGAGAGAGAGAGAGAGAGAGAGGTGGTTGGCTGTGGCGGCTCTCAAAGAAGGGTTAACAGGCCCGTGCTAATACCGCCACATGAAGCCCTGCCTGGCGATGTAAAATGATTAGTGAGTAGATAAAGAAATCCGCAAAAAATACTGTTTTATATGTCAGACGCATAACTGTGTGTGTGTGTGTGTGTGTGTGTGTGTTGATCTGCGGAAGGCGAGGACATGACAGCCTCGACATTCCCGCTTATGCATACATACACACAACCTAAAACTTTCCCACTCCATCCCTGTTATCACTTTCTTTATCTGGTCTTTTATCAACCCTATTGTGAAAAGAAATAGATAAATAAACAAACAGGTGTTAGTGAACAACGTGTGAACTGAAGCAGCACGAAAGAGTTTTCATGAAGCACATGACTCGTAGTAGTACATGCACTGACTTATTCATTCATACACTGCAATCATTCATTTCCCCACACTGGACATAAAAATATTATGATCATTAACGCCTTCAATGACCTCGCACACCATTATAACACACCATAGCTACGAAATGAACGTTGATATTTCGTAAAAAAAAAATAACAAAGTCACAGAACTGTAAATGCATAGCGATATATCCTCCCGTTTTGGATGACCCCTTTGATCTTTCTTTTGGGATAGGCACCTCAGTGGGCCTCGTTTTTTTTTTTACTCTCTGGCCAGTGCCCCTCACAGATAAAGAATATCAGTGCTCGGTTTATTAATTCTGGCTCGTGCAGTTTGCTGGGCCGAAGTCTGAATGAATACGGTATAGCTGGCGGTATCTTGGTGACTTCCTGGTTCCTTCGTACTTCACGAGACGCGCCTGTACTGCTGATCCATACTGGTAACACGGGGAGCTGGCGCGGTGTCCTTATAAGTGATGTGGTGGTGTGCTGGGAGGGCGGAAGGTACTGGTGATGTGTTGTGTAGGGCAGGGAGAGGTTTGTTGTGGTGTGCTTGTGGGTCGTGGTGGGGGTCGTGATGTTGGAGGTTGTGAAGTAGTAGGTGACAAGTGGGCCATAGAGGAAGCAGTGCATTTCTTGACTTTATATGAATTACTGATGATGTAGTGTTAAAAAGAAAAGTATGTCACGGAAGATGTATGAAAGCAAGGTCTGGTGGTTGTGTGTGTGTGTGTGTGTGTGTGTGTGTGTGTGTGTGTGTGTGTGTGTGTGTGTGTGTGTGTGTGTGTGCGTGCGTGTGACTTGCGTAGTGACGGCCCTGCCCCAGCCTCGTGTCGCAGTGGTGGGAAACAGGTGGTGTGGTGTTGGTGTTGTGTGAATTATGTATATTGGCTTGCGTAATGGTCGTCCTTTACATGTCATAGTGTTGATATACGAGTATAGCACTCCTAATTTCATGTTTCATAAAGCCACAGTGGAAATATTCAGTTTTATTATTACTGTAGATATGAATGTTTTCCTTTGCTCTGATGTTTATATTCACTACGTTTAGTTACAGAGTGTCTGTTTTATTGTGATTTGCAGTAGTATAGTAATAATAGTAGTAGTAGATAACAACAAAAATAAAAAATAAAAATACTAACAATACCAGCAACAACAGTATTACCATTTATTAACATTCTATTACTGTCACACTGTTATCACACATCTTATCTCCGTCTTGACAGC
>NC_087157.1:8947500-8960000 GCF_035594125.1 Scylla paramamosain | reverse complement strand
TGTGTACAAAAAAAAATTGTGGTCAATAAAAATATGAATATGAATATGTGTGTGTGTGTGTGTGCGTGTGTGTGTGTGTGTGTGTGTAGCTGAAGTCGTGTTAGTTTTATCATTTCGTGTTCGTATATATATATATATATATATATATATATATATATATATATATATATATATATATATATATATATATATATATATATATATATATATATATATATATATATATACATTTTTTTTCCCGTTGATAACTTTCGTTCTAAAACTTAATACCCATTTTGTACACCACTTAAATCAAGAAAGATATATATGTTTAGAAGGGAAACCGCAGTATTTGAATGCAACTACCATATACTCTACGGTCAGTGAGTCAATAAGTAAGCAGGTGAATCCGTGAGTGGTGAAGGGACTGCCATAGAAAGCGAAGTGAGAGGCAGGGATGATGAGCGAGTGGCGAGCAGATGTGAGGGAAATCCAGCAATACGAGTACAAGCAGTGAAGCCTGAAGCCTGTGATGTGTCTGGTGGACCGAGGACTCGTATGGGGAGAGCGTGTCTGTGTCTGTTTGTGTCTGTGTGTCAGTGCTATGTGGTTTGTGCCTCACCCACGTATGTGTGTTTACTGCTCGAATGACTTGTATGTGGCTAAAGATCAAGAGTTTTAGCCGTGTTCACTGATGCCTGTGTGTGTGTGGGCAAAGAAAACGAGAGAGAGAGAGAGAGAGAGAGAGAGAGAGAGAGAGAGAGAGAGAGAGAGAGAGAGAGAGAGAGAGAGCGTCCTTGGCGTGATAGGGACCGTCATTTTCAGTAGACTTCCCTTCTCAACAATCTCTCTCTCTCTCTCTCTCTCTCTCTCTCTCTCTCTCTCTCTCTCTCTCTCTCTCTCTCTCTCTCTCTCCCTTCTCGCGCTTAATTAACACACTTCGCGGTCCCCTTGACGTAGTATATGGCGCGTCGCGTGAATAATATACGAGTATGCCACGAAAACTGTGGAGTCAACACGGCGGCCCAGACACCCCCATCCCCTCACGGCCCGCGCTCCTCGAGGTGAATGACGCGCTGCTCCGTCATTCAGTGAATGGTCTGCGGTGGTAGTCATCCTATCAAGGCCAAAGGGAAGCGGGTACTGCAGGTGACACGTGGGAACTTCGGAACGAGTCTTGAGCTAGCCAGCCACTCAGTCAGTCAGAGATACGATGATAGAATTCTTGCCAGCACGAATGAAGGGAAAAATAAGTACGTTACTCTTTTACTGATTGTTAAGCATTATGTAAATTACAGTCAGCCAATCACTCAGTCAGTCAGGGATAAGAGGATGATGAAATTCCTACCTGCACGAACGAATGGAGACAAGGTATACACGTTACTCCTTTATTCATTGCTTAGCATTACGTAAATCAGTGTTGTTTGCAGTGTGAGTGACCGGAGATGAGCAGCAGTGAGAAGGCTGAAAACCGTGTGATTTCCCGTCGTCCACTTGCAAAACCGAACGCATTTCCTGAGTGAAATTATGAAACGTTCAACTGATACAAGATTTCATGGCTTTGTTTGTTCCACTATCTCACGAACACCAGACTGCCCCTGCCACGCCACCACTCTGCCACCCACACCACACCAGCACTGCCGCATCCACCCTCCAGGAAAACCACTCCAATTACAGCGTGAAGGTCGCTAATGTATACAGTTAATGAGTGGAAATTAGGAATCCTTGGAGAGACCCTGCGGCGCGACCAGACCTTTGAAAGTGGAACAGGGAAATAAGAATGCAGTGAGGGAGCCAGTAATGTATAAATGCGAGCTGAGATGGAATGGCACTATTTGGTGTTTTACTGAGACGTGGGATCATTTAAACAGCAGTGAAGGAGAGAGAGAGAGAGAGAGAGAGAGAGAGAGAGAGAGAGAGAGAGAGAGAGAGAGAGAGAGAGAGAGAGATTTATGAAAACACTAATGATCACACGCAATCCATCCATTCACATTACGTTTGAGAGAGAAAGGGAGAGAGAGAGAGAGAGAGAGAGAGAGAGAGAGAGAGAGAGAGAGAGAGAGAGAGAGAGAGAGACCTCATCAAAACGCACACATACACATGCAAACCTTCCATTTACCGTCCCTTTACAGTCCTAAGAAACCAAAACCTAACTAACCATAAACCCAAAACATAACCCAACTCAACCTAACCTAACTTAAACTAAACCTAACTGAACCTAAGCCCAAGTCAACCTAATCTAACCAAACACCACTTCACCGTCACAGCAAGCAGTACCGCAATCTTCCACCTCCCTCACTGATTGAAGGAGCAAGTATCGTAACCTTTCACCCTTTGTCCCTCACTGCTCACTGCATCTTGACACTATCCTCAATATTTTTGTATCCTCCCTTACCTCTACCAATCTCCGCACCACACCACAGCCTCATAAATGAAAGTCTGACCTTTACTACCTCTCTCTCTCCTCTCTTCTCCTCTCTCTCTTCTCTCTCTCTCTCTCTCTCTCTCTCTCTCTCATCTGTAGGTATTCAGCTTGATTTCTTGTTTATATACATATTGATTGACTGTTTTTGTCTTTTTGTGTATTTTTCTGTGTTTTCCTGCGTCTCTCTCTCTCTCCTCTCTCTCTCTCTCGTCTCTCTCTCTCTCTCTCTCTCTCTCTCTCTCTCTCTCTCTCTCTCTCTCTCTCTCTCTCTCCTCTCTCCTCTCTCTCTCTCTCTCCATTCCCCCCTTCACTTTCATATCATTCTTTCTGTACATATTTTTCACAGAATTCTTTAAACCTTTCCTCTCTACATTTTTTTTCATCTTTGCATTTAATTTCTTTCCTATATATTTTTTTTTCCTTGCTCCCTCCCTCCCTCCCTCCCTCCCTCCCTCCTTTCCATTGCCATCTCTACCTCTCACTTTGGTCCAGAGTTCCCTTAACTCCCCGTAATTCTCCCCTTCTTCTTTAGTTCCCCATGTCAAATTCCAGCTCTCCCCAACCGTCCCTCATCCCTTCCCAATCCCTCTAACGAATACCTCCCCAACTTTCCCCAACCCTTTTCAACCCTACCGGTCTGAAACCCCCTCCAACCCTCCTCGATTCCTAGTCTTCCCCAAGCCTGCCACAACACACTCACTAAGAAGAAAGACCATCCCTCTCTTCACTTCTGTTTTTCCCTTCACTACCATCGTCCCGCATCCTCTTAACTTTACGAGCCTATATACATGTACCGTAAATTCATCTCTTCCTTCTTCTCTTCTTTCTTCTTCTCCTTCTTCTCCTCCTCCTCCTCCTCGCTCTCATTTTTTTTTCTTCTTTTCATCCTTTTTTTTTATCTTCATCTCCTTTACTTCTCTTGATCTATTTCCTCCTCCTCTTCCTCCTCCTCTTTCTTCTCCCGTTCTTTATTCTTCTTTTTCCATCTCGTGTTCCATTTATCTTTTTTTTTATTTTCTCCCTTCCACCTTTCACTCGGTTTCATTCATCTCCTCTTTTCTTCTCCAGCTTCATATTCTTCCTCTTTTCCTCCTCTTTTTCTCACTCCTACTTTTTCCTCCTCTTTCCTTAACCCTCCTGTTTGTTTAGCCTTCTGCTCCTCCTGCTCCGTTTCCTTGTTCTCCTTTCGGCGTCAAAGGTGGCGGGAAAAAATTTGTTTCCTATTCTGTCCTCAAGCCTTCCTCGTTGCCTGGGTATCGTCACAGCCGCGCGAGGAATCTAAACAGAACCTGGGGACTCTTGTTTTCCGTCCTCTTTGTGTGTCTTGATGCTGTGTTTCTCCTTCTTCGTCCTTTAAACCAGTTTTTTTTTTTTTTTTTTGTAGCTTTCCTCGGCCTTCCTCGTTCTTAAAATCCATGATCTACTTTTTTTTAATTATTTTCGTCTCTGTCCATCTTTTTTGTGTGTATATTTTCTCCTCCCTCGTTCTTAAACTCGTACTGTGTTCCTCTTCATTCGTCCTTCAAGATTCACCTCTCAGTCCTTGTTCATCTCCGTCTTTGTTCACTCTGTGTGTGTGCATTTCTTCGCCCTCATCCTTAGGCCCGTGTTCAGAAACGCTTTACTCACACACCACGACTATTTTCAAAGGACACATAGATAAACAGCTGGGTTTTTATGTGTGCTTATCCTGTTAATAATGTAAAAATCACATAAATGTCACTAGAGCCGGAAAAATCACCCTTTTAAAACCCGTATAATGTAAGCCAGAGCATTGTCAAAAAAGTGTTTCGGAATTATAGTCCTGAAACTCGTACTGTATTCCTCTTCCCTCGTCCTTAGACCATTCACCTCCCGCTCTTTCTTCTCTCCTCCCTCTGTCCACCCACACGACCGTAACTTCCAATTTATTCTCCTATCTATTCTGGTTACTTTTCGGCTGCAGTGATATCGAGTATTTCGTCTCCACCTCCTCATCCGCTCCCTCCTCACACGCCTCCTTGTGCACCCACACGCACGACGTACCTTCTGATTTGCCGGCCTACTAAATTCTGACTCCTTTGGTTCTTTGTAATGGTTGGTTTCTTGTTCCTCGTGTCTGTGTCTCTCCTTTTGTGGCTTCTTGTGTTCTTCCGCCCACTTGTATTGTATCTTTTAACTTGGTCGTCTACTTGTTCTTGTTTTTTTTTTTTTTTATGGTGAAATTCTGACTTTTTACTGATTCTTTGTAGTGGCATCTTGTTCCTTGTGTCGGTGTGTCTTTGCCTTCTCGTACTCGCCCCCCCCCCCACACGTATACTGTATCTTTTAACTTGGTAGTCTACTAGTGTGTGGTTTTTCTTTTTTATGATGTGGTGGTTTAAAGTTCTTGCGTCACTATCTTACGTCTTTCCTTTCTTTCCTTCTTGTCTTCTTGTACCTTCCAACTTACTAATCTATGTGCTTCTTCTTTTTTTTTTTCATTTTCGTATTGTAATTGCATCTTCGGTCCATCTTGTCTATTTTTTTTTCTTTTCTTACCCATATGCTTCTTTTTATCATTGCCTCATTGCCCTTCTTGTCTGTGTTTCTCCTTTCCTGATGTACTCGTATATGCTTCCCGTTTTTTTTTTTTTGTCATATTGTAATGGTATTTTCAGTTTTCTTGTCAGTATTTCTTATTTTCCATCTTTCCTTCTCATCTCCGGATCATTTATTTTTTTGGCTGTTTTACTCGTACTATCCTCTAATTGGCTAGACGTTATGCCTCTTTTAACCTCTTTTGCAATGATATTTTCAATCCTCGTCACTATTTCTCCTTTCCTTCTTTCCTTTTTGTCTTTTCTCATTTCACCTCGTTTGTTTTTGGTTCTTAGACATACCTACTACTACTTCCTAATTGGCTACGCTGCTGCATTCTGTCTCTCTGAACCTGTTTTGTAATGACGTCCTGAATCCTGGTCAGTACTTCTCTTCTTTCCTTCTCCCTTCTCTTATCTCATCCCTTCTCTCATCGTCTTGGTTCTTCTTACATGTACTACCTCCTAATTGGCTACTCTACTACATACTGCTGTTTTTACCTCTTTAGTAGTGGTGTCCTTAATTCATGTCACTATTCCTTCTCTCCTTCCCCGTCATTTTATCTTCTTGGGTTTTCTTTCTTACAAGTACTACCTCTTAATTGGCTACACTACAACATTCTGCTTCTTTCAACTCATTTGTAGCGGTATCCTTAATGCTTGTCATTATTTCTCCTCTCCTTTTCTTACCCCCTCGTCTCCTTGCATATTTTCCTCCTCTTGATGTCACTCAGACGTACCTTCCAGCTCGCTAATAGATTCTGATTCTTTGTAATGGTATATTCAACTCTCTCTCTCTCTCTCTCTCTCTCTCTCTCTCTCTCTCTCTCTCTCTCTCTCTCTCTCTCTCTCTCTCTCTCTCTCTCTCTCTGGGTGTGGGTGTGTGTGTGTGTGCGTGTGCGTGTGCGTGTGCGTGTGTGTGTGTGCCCACACCTTTTTTTCTCTTGATTCCTTGTACACGTACCTTGACTACCTACTCGCTTTCTTGTTTATTAGTCTGCCTCTCGTCCACTCCCTCGTAATGGTCTCTTCAGCTCTTCCCGTCGCTGCTCACCCTCCCCCTCCCGCGTCTTGATCTTGTCTAGTCTCTCCATACCTCTCCTCTGTTCCTCTTGATTTCTTCTATTTCTTCTCTCATTCCCGTTTCCTTTACCGTATCTTCGTATCATTTGTTTCTCTCTCAATCTTGACACTTTTTTTTCTGGTTCTCTCTCTTATTCCTCTTCTTTTCAGCTCTTTCACTCACATCAATAGTTGTTACACCTCTTCTCTTCTTTTCTTTATTCCTTCTTTTTTTCCTCTTTCTTTCCATATCTCTTTCATTCACACTAATAGTTGCTACACCTCTCCTTTTTTTTTTTACTTTATTTCTTTTATTCGTCTTCTTTTCATGTCCCTTTCTTTTCTTTTTATTCCTCGACAGCAACAACATCACTCTCACCAATACCTGTTGAATCTTCTCTTCCTTTTTCTTTAATCCTTCTGTTATTCCTCTTCTGTTCACCTTCTTTTCTTTTCTCTTTATTCCTCGACAGCATCACCATCACTCACCAGTAGCTATTAACACCATCTCTTTCTTTTCTTTTCATTCCTCCTTCTGTTCACCTTCTGTTCACCTCCCTTTCTTTTCTCTCTATTCCTCGGAAGCAACCAACAGCATCACTCTCACCGATAGCTGTTTTTTGTCACTTGTCACAATAAAAGGAAAAATAAAGAAAAAAAATGTAGCTCTTTCATTCTTGTGGTCCCGACGTTTTCCTCCCTCTCCCTACCTCTCCCTCCTTCTCTTCTTCCTCCTCTTCTTCCTCCTCCTCTTCCTCCTCCTTCACCCAAGCCTTGTTGAAAGACTGTTGATGTTACGTCTTTTCTTTAAGCGCTGCACGACCCCGGATTTCCACCCTTTTTCCCCTCCCTTTAGGTCTCCCTTTATTTGTTATGTTTATTTTTGAGATGGCGTGGCTGGCTGGTGGGATGTAAGGTCTCGAAGCCTCGTTTTGGCGGTTCATTGTTTCGGTTTCGTACTCAAGTTTGCTTTTGTCACTGTTCGTTTGATGATCTATGCCGTGTGAACGTTTGGTGCATCGAAGGTGGGAACGTGCTTTTATCTCTAGGATAGGAACGTGTTTTTTGATGGTCTGTGCCGCTTGAACGTAAGACTACTATCGTCTCTACGGGAGTGAGGGTAGTGTGTATAGGTAAAGCAGGAACGTTTGTCGGAAGTAAGAGCGCATGTTGGCAAGGGAGGGAGTATGATTGGAGTAAGAATGTACGTTGATCGGGAGTTTAAGATCATGTGCTGAGGATAAGAACGTGTACAGGGAGCTGGGACTTGTGCCTCGAGTAGGAACTTTTATCGGTGATGGGAAGTTTTTTCGGAAGTAATAGTTTATCCGTAAAAAAAAAAAAAAAATAGGACTAAAAAGTTGATGAACATATTTGAAGTCCTATTGTTCTCCTCCTCCTCCTCCTCCTCCTCCTCCTCCTCCCTTACTATTCTGTGTCTCTCAATAATATCGTAGAACAGTTATCCAAACACTCTAGTAAGGACCTCAGAGTCTCTTGCTGTTTGGACTTTTGTATTCCTCCTCCTCCTCTCCTCCTCCTCCTCCTCCTCCTCCTCCTCCTCCTCCTCCTCCTCCTCCTCCTCCCGACACTCTACAAGCCTAAGGGGCGTCACTGTACACTGGAAATGACTCCGAACACCATTACCGTACGGGAGACAAGAGGGTGGGAATACAGAAGCGCTGGTGGTTAGGTAAGAGCAGCTGCAGGGGAGCCTCGCAGTGGTAGTAAGGTTCCTTGTTGCATCTCTGTCGAGGCGTGAGGGAAGTAACAGTACAGTTTTAATTTCTTAGTTTTTTTTTTTCGCTTTGTTCTTTGGTGTAAGATTAGGTGTTGTAGTTGTTGGTGTAAGACTCTCTCTCTCTCTCTCTCTCTCTCTCTCTCTCTCTCTCTCTCTCTCTCTCTCTCTCTCTCTCTCTCTCTCTCTCTCTCTCTCTCTCTCTCCTTTTTCTTGTTATTTTTTTCTTTTTTTTTTCGTCTGTCGTTTCGCGTTCTTTTTTCTAGTTCGTGTTCTTACTTCGTACTTTTTTTCTTTTTCTTCATTTCTCCTCCTCCTCCTATTCCTCCTTTTTTTCTTTTCTTTGTCTTTTTCCTGTTCTTTTGCTTATTTTTTTCCCATCTTAATTCCATCTCATTTTGTCCACTTTCCTAAAACTTTTCTATCAAGGGATTTGTCAGCATCGAATTACCTTTTTTTTTTTTTTCCGCCTCGTGCTCCAATTACCTCTTTTATCGGTGTCCTTATGAAATCCTGCAAAACTCTCTGTTCCGAACATCTCAAGATTTTTCGCATCATCGCCTCACATTTTCCAGTAACTCGCGTATCACTTCATCACCCAAATGTGGCAGGACGCAGCACGTGGGTACGACATTTTTCACTTCCTCTCTCTCCCCCAACCTGAACGCACTCGTATCTCCTTCTTTGTTCAATCCTCATTTCTTTATTGCTGAGAAAGTCCCCGGTCCTACTCAAGCCGGATTACCACCACCACCACCACCACCATCACTACCACCACCATCACTACCATGACTCTTCCTCCTCTATGCTTCAGGATAATTTTTGGATAGTCTTTCTTCAAGTCTCCATAAACTCACCCAAGACTAGACATTTTTTTTCATTTCCTATTTTTTTTTTTTTTTTTGTAAGGATTGATTAAGGTTATTATAACAGGATAATGCAGGTAACACACCTCCCGCCTAACGTACAAAAGTAGTGTCATTGTTAGTCATTTACTCACTCTGTAGCCGCTCAGGACGCTAATTTATTTTTTCTTCTATCAGTATATTGTCCTTTCTTAAATGTTCGGCTCTTCTTAACGATTATTACCTTCTCCACACACTTATTCATGGCACTTGTTTGTTCTTCCTGCCTTGTAACACCAAACACCTCTCACTGCCTCATAACACCAAACTTAAGCAAACACTTCTCATTGCCTTGTAACACCAAACACCTCGCCATTGCTTTACACACACTTCTTCATGGCACTCGTTTACTCTCCCTGCCTCGTAACACCAGATTGATTACAGAAGGCTGCTCTTCATCTTCTGTGCCCACACTCTTGCAAACATTCAGAGGCAGCTTCTTCCACTGCAAAATTTATTGAGTATAATCTTAAACCTGTCATTACTGTTGTATCCTTTGACTGCTGATCAAAATGTATCACTTGTTACATCGTTTGAGGACCACTAGATGATATTGCCAAGAAAATACATGAAATTACGTGTATTAGGAAGCTAGAAGAAATCAGTTACTCTTTTCCCTATTAGAACTGTCATTCCAAATTGCACTATACCACCAGTATCAAGATATTACAGAACCATGAGATACGCAATTCTAGGCTTAATCAGAATTTACGAAAGAAATGCTCACCAAGTTCCACAGTCGCAATCAAGTTATGTGCGAGGTAACTTTCATGTATCTTTTTTCATCGTTTCATTTATGTATTTCTTCTTCAGTCACCGCCAGATATAATTTTCAAAAACCTGCACGTGACTCAGATTTACCTCGAGTTGAGTAAAGGTGCCTTGCCTGCCTTCCTCTCTCCCTCCTTTCTTCCCTCTGTTCTTCCTTCCTTCTTTCCAACCCATTCACTCACTCATTCACGCACTCCACTCACTCACGCCCTTTCTCTCTCCTTCAATCACTGACCCTCCTTTTCCTCCCTCCCTCATTCTTTCCACTCTCTCCCTCTTCCTTGTTATCTCATTCACTCCCTCCCGCCCTTGCTCATTCTTTCATTCTCTCCCTCTTTCTTTCGCGCTATCTCATTCACTGTCTCTCGTTTCCTCCCTCCCTTCCTGCCTCGTTCATTCTCGTTTACTCATTATTCTTATTATTTTTTAAAAGATAAAAGCAAAATAATCCTTTGAAATAGTTTTGAGGACAAGAATGCTAGTCAGGAGAGAGAGAGAGAGAGAGAGAGAAAGAGAGAGAGAGAGAGAGAGAGAGAGAGAGAGAGAGAGAGAGAGAGAGAGAGAGAGAGAGAGAGAGAGAGAGGAGAGAGAGAGAGAGAGAGAGATTGGCAAGTTAAAAAATTATAAGTCCGGAGGGAACAAAGGAGATGGCTTGTTGTTGTTGTTGTTGTTGTTGTTGTTGTTGTTGTTGTTGTTGTTGTCTTTTCTTCTTTTCTTTTCTTCCTTTTCTCCTTATTCTTATTCAAGGTGGCAGCGGTTTGATGATGGTTCTGTTTATTGTTGTCACCATCTTTACTCTTGTAGTCGCAGTTGTTGTTGTTGTTACTGGTGGTGATGGTGATTGCTGTGCCTGTGTGTTGTCTTCCTCGCCATCACTGTTGTTGTTGCTGTCGTTGCCGTGGTGCTGGTGGTGGCGGTGGTGATGGCGGCAGTTTTAGTCGCAAAGTCGGTGTCGCGTGTTAAGGAACCAGAATGAAGTTAATAGGAAACACAGTATTCATTTATTTATCTTTCCAGACTATTAGCACTGCTCGGCCACTCCCCTCATGCCACTCTGCTTCCTCCTCTTGTTTAACTCCTCCTCCTCCTCCTCCTCCTCCTCCTCCTCCTCCTCCTCCTCCTCCTCCTCCTCCTCCTCCTCTTCCTCCTTCTCTCCCCTCCTTCCTTTCATACCTTTTTTTTTTATTTAATCCCTTCTTTTTCTTAACCCTTCTTTTTTAACTACACACACTCTTCTCTTTTATCTGCTAAACTTCTTATCTTTTCTTTCTTAATTTAATCCCTTCCTTTTCCTTAACCTTCTCCTTAACTCTTACCAACATTCCCTTCTTAAACACACTCTTCCCTTTTTACACTCACTCCCCTTCTTTTTCTCTTCTTCCTTTCCTTCTTATTCTCACTGTTTCCTTCTTAAATCCCTCTTTCTTCTTACTCCCTCTACCATTCTAATCTGCTTCCCCCTTCCAGCACCCACTCTCCCTCCTTCGCTCACTCCCTCCCTCCCTCACGCCCACCAAGACCACCTGCGTTGAGTTATTAGGAACAGCAACACGGGCACATGAGACTCAGAAAATCTTTGCTCTTTTGGCGCGGTCTAAGAATTCACACCTTAACACAAATACCGGATGAAGATGAAAAAGAAGAAACTCACGAGCATTGTTTGTAAGGTGAACTACACATATGTACTAATATAAGGGTTATGTTACTTCGCACACAGTAAATCGTAAAGGTCAGACTGTCATAAAGAGTTGAAAAAGAATAAGGTGAAAACACGAGCTCAGTTTGTAAAAGCTAAATAAACTAGTGAAAAAATATTGCATCATAAAAAGAAGCATAAAAAAAAAAATATGCTAAGTAAATAAGCATATAAACACAAGGTCATCATAAGGTCAAGCTGTCATCAAGGTATAGTTACGTTACAAACACAACGCAGTTCCACAGTTTATTAAGTGATTTATTGCTTCTAGAATTCCTCGTTTTGTTTGAAGTCGACAGTGTTCTATAGATTAAGTAAATAAAATATGATTCCCTGGAGAAGGGCGAGGAGGAGGAGTTTCACTGTATTCATGGCAATTTTTTCCTTATAGCTAATGCACACACACACACACACACACACACACACACACACACACACACACACACACACACACACATACACACACACACACACACACACACACACACACACACACACACACACACACACACACACACACACACACACACACACACACACACACACACACACATCGTTCCTACTTTCTCCCCCTCGCCTTCCTCTTCTCTTATTTAGTGTTTAAGCCTTTTTATTCATGCATAAACATATACTCTTTCAATTGAATCTACAGACACGCACTCAAACACATGCACGCACCCTCCATACCAACTAACACACACACACACACACACACACACACACACACACACACACACACACACACACACACACACAGACACACAGACACACACACACGCACTAAGTATTTGTCAGGCTTCGATACGCACCAAATGTTGTAGTGTAATCCGGAAGTGGCCTCGTTCGTACTGTGAAAGCTGTGTTTGAGTGTGCACAGTCCGGCGTGTTGAGTGTGTGTGTGTGTGTGTGTGTGTGTGTGTGTGTGTGTGTGTGTGTCCGCACCACGTGCCTCACACCACCACCACATCACACTTCACCACACTTCACCACGCCACTTGCTCGTGTTCACTTCATCATGATTCACGACTTGGGAATTATTGAAATATCCGCCTCTTCTGAAGTTATTTGTTAATCTCTCCTCTGCTTGGTAATCTTCTCCACTATCACCTGCAACTTTATTTATGTACATTTATTTTTGTACCGTGTTCTCTCTAAAACATTTCTAGAACACAGAAAACATTTACTTTTTTTTTGTGTGTGTACAAGCAAATTATTATTTTTTACCGTGCTTTGAATGCTAAGAAAGAAAGATCATAGTAGTAAGTGGGTTAATTGTTTACCGGCTTTAATTTTTATTTATTTTTTTTTCTCTTTTTTGTCCAAGCAAATCGTTTATAGTGTTCTGAATGTTAACAAGGGATGATCC
>NC_087157.1:8935000-8942500 GCF_035594125.1 Scylla paramamosain | reverse complement strand
GTGCAGTAAATTATTGATCCTGCGACTATTCGTGTGAAAGAATATTTACTCTCTTTCCTAGTGATTAATATTTCGATAAGCCACAGCTGTAAAAAGTTATAAGAAGATAATGTACCTTTTGTGAGTCTTTTGAAAGAGATAAGATAACTTTTGAGAGCCATTTGAAAGAGATAAGATAATTTTTTTTTAGGTTCATGACGGCAACTTGTCATTTATAAAGCAGTACAGTAGTAGTAGCAGTAGTAGTGTAGTAGTGTTTGCGCTGATATAATAGTAACGTTTCCAATTTTCTGACTTGCTTATCCCGTCAGTAAGTGGTTCAGATAGCAGAGACTTCACTTCACAATAATATCAGTGTCGAAACAGCAGGAACAGGAGAGCACTTCACTTCTTGACTCGTTCTTCATGTAGAGGGGAAGGACACAAAAATCTAAGCTATGTAAAAATACTAAAAGGATCCGGTGATGAGGATGAAGGGCGCGAGGGAAGGAGGAAGGAGACTATAGAGATCCTATTGGGACAGAGAGAGAGAGAGAGAGAGAGAGAGAGAGAGAGAGAGAGAGAGAGAGAGAGAGAGGATAGGATAGAACTAGTTTGGGATAGAAGTGTAGCAAGGACGGAGGAAGGAAAAGTAAGAGAAGTAAGACAAAGAGGAAGAGAGGAAGGAAGGGAAGGGAAGAGAAGGGGAGGCAATAGAAGGCTGGCTAATGGGATGGTAATGTAAATAAAGAGATTTTAAGAATATAATTGATGGGAATGACAAAAAAAAGTAAAGTACGGTAGAAACAAACATATTAGTCTCTCTCTCTCTCTCTCTCTCTCTCTCTCTCTCTCTCTCTCTCTCTCTCTCTCTCTCTCTCTCTCCCAGGTCACGTCTAGCGGGAAATTTAAGGTTAACACAGGTAGAGGTGAGTCCTGGGAAAGAATGGGAAGCGACACACAACGGCTCCACCCCTCCACTCTCTCTCTCTCTCTCTCTCTCTCTCTCTCTCTCTCTCTCTCTCTCTCTCTCTCTCTCTCTCTCTCTCTCTCTCTCTCTCTCTCTCTCTCTCTCTCTCTCTCTCTCTCTCTCTCTCCACGAACACACGCTCACATTTACCTCTACTTCCATTCTCCTCCTCCTCCTCCTCCTCCTCTCTTTCCACACTGTCTTTCCCTCCATTCCTCCCTCCGGAACCATTTTTTTCCACCGAGAGAGAGAGAGAGAGAGAGAGAGAGAGAGAGAGAGAGAGAGAGAGAGAGAGAGAGAGAGAGAGAGAGAGAGAGAGAGAGAGAGAGAAAGGGTATTTTTTCATACAGTATTTTTTTGAGCGAATTTTACGTACCTGGGATAAGTCTGCAACATTTTGCATCCCGGCTCGTCCCCTAACTTTAATTTAGTGTGGGATGTGATGCCAGGGAGGGGATCACGCCTGGGATGTATACTGGGGCTGTGTCCTGGGAAGCCACGTGCCGCTGTTTTGTACGTAGGTGTCTCTTCTTCGTATGCATCTGTCTGCCCACGAACTACGCATACTCAGAACCCAAAATAGAATGATAGATATAATGATAATAATATGCCCTTCCGTATTTATAAAGACTGGTGAAACATGTGTGTAAAAGGTTGGTACAAATATGACTCCTTTTGTGTGTAATCAAAGAGTGGACAGCTACGTGCAGTCGCTGTCATAAGCTGTCCTGCTTTGTTGCCATGGTGAATCATAACCAGCTCAGGTTAGAATAAAGTTTGAATACTTGTGCGTCGTGAGAGCTGCTGGTTACGATTCATCATGGACACAACTTATGACCGCGACTGTACAAAGGCTGAAACGTGCACGACACCGTCACCGCGTCTTCCGTAACAGTGCATCTTTACCTCCTTCACTGCTGCAGATTCCTTCCCATACTCACCTATAACCTTGTGGACACCTATACAAGTACTGCAGTTCCTTACGTAGTCTTGTAGCCTGGAAAAGATAGACTGGAATTTTTCACGTTATTTTCTGTGGTGATAGACAATTAAGGAGACTTCTTTTTTTTCGTTTTCATTTTATTAATGTATTATTTTTCTTTAACAAATACATTTACCTATTTCATTTTTTTCTTTATCCTTATATATTTTTTTTTATTTTATGTTTTCTCTCCCCTGTCTCCAGAGTTGTGCAAGCATTCCTCACCCAACAACAGCCTTTTCACTCCAGATAACTAATAAATGAAAGAAACATAACACTGCACCGGGCGACTCATGGAGGGGGAGCGAATGATTAATGAGAGAGAGAGATTATTCCGCAAGAAAATAGTGATTCATCCCACCTTTAAGTCAGTCAATCTTAAGTCGATGCGCTCTCTCTCTCTCTCTCTCTCTCTCTCTCTCTCTCTCTCTCTCTCTCTCTCTCTCCCTGGTCACGTGATCTTCCACCGCCACCAAAACGTTGTCCAGTCACGGGATGGAGACGAAACTCAATAAAGATCAGCTTCCCGTAACGAGATTGCCGCGCCCTTTGTACCGAGACTGAAGACCCATCGCCCGGCCTCTGGGAGTGTTTGGGCGTCTACTGAAGGAGGAAGAGGAGGAAGAAGTGGTGATGGTAAAGGTCGCTCAGGCTTTTTAGTAGTGATGGGAGCGTCTACTGAAGGAGGAAGAGGAGGAGGAGGAGGAGGAGGAGGAGGAGGAGGAATAGGACGAGGTGGTTGGTGGTGGTGGTAGATGTCGCTTGGACCTGTCGAGGGATGTTGGTGTGCCTACTAGAGGAGGAGGAGGAGGAGGAGGAGGAGGAGGAGGAAGAGGAAGAGGTACTGGTATTGGCAGTCGCTCGGGCTTTTAGGGAGTTTTATGGTATCTACTGAAGGAGGAGGAGGAGGAGGAGGAGGAGGAGGAGGAGGAATAAGTCGAGATTTTGGAGAACGTCAGAATATTACGCCATGTATTCCTGTTAGCCACCGTCACAACGTCATCCACACAGCACTATTCACCCCGTCACCTCACGCACGTCACCTCACTCGTCCTAGCTACCGTCACATCACGTCAATACAATGCCTCACACAATCACATCACTTCCCTCATCCAGTACCCTTCACCCCCCTCCGTCACATCACACAACTACACACACATGCCTTCACATAAGTACACAAACTACCACAGCGAGGTTCACATATGTAGAATCAGTGTAACCCGTTCAAACATTTCCTTGATGGGAGTAATTTATATCACATTAGCGGCTGGTGAGCAATTTGTAGACTGGGATTAAACTGAGAATAAACCTGAAGGAGCTCTAAAGACATCGTGGCCCGGGAGGAGAGGGGAGAGGGAGAGGGAGAGGGAGTCATAGGTGGTGGTGGTGGCGGTGGGTTTTCAAGGAGAGGCGCAGAGGCGGGCGGCGGTGGCTCCTCTAATTACACTGCGTCGGTATTTAATGATACAGGTTGTTTCTATGTCTTTCTGCCTCTCTCCTCTCCCCCCTCATTCCCCGCCCCTCTTCCTTCTGTCGCTCCTGCTCCCCTTCCCTCTCCTTCCCCTCCTCCTCTTGTTCCTGCCGCTCGTGCATCCTGTCGGGGCGGGAAATACCGTATCCTACCGCAGGGTTAATTTTAGTTTTTCTTATTTTTCTCCCTCTTTTTTTTTTCTTGTAGTTTGTTTTTAGGTCTTATCGTCATTGCTTATCGTTCTCCAAAATAGCTAACTATAACCTACACGGTCTCTTACAATACCACCACCACCAATAACAATAACATCAACGACAACTACTACTACTACTAATAATAATAATGATAATAATAATAATAATAATAATAATAATAATAATAATAATAATAATAATAATAATAATAATACAGTGACACCACCACCATCACCAGTAATAATAACAATAACAACAGCAACAACAGTAACATCAACGACAAGAGCAACTACTACAACACTGACACCACCACCACCGCCATGACACGTGTACTAACCCTGCTTATCTGTCACCACTGCATCACCACCTCTTATCACCTCGCTGTTACCTGATACTGGTGCCACCCTGATACTCGTTTTCTGTCTGACGGCATAATTACGAGTACGGGACTGAACAATACTAAACCTTGGCTTGTTTATTAGTATTCCTATCATAATTTTCACCTCTACTATCACTATCATTAATCTTGCCTTGAATTGCTGCTACTACTACTACTACTACTACTACTACTACTACTACTACTGCTACTACTACTACTACTACTATCACCCCCACCCTCACCACCACCACCACCCCCACCACCACCACTGTTCTTGTCTTTCTTATTTGTATCTCCTCTCACGCCACACCCTGACTTGAGACGAAACACAATTGCAACATTACCACAGCACCGCCAGTCCTCGCCATCTGTTGCTAGAGTGAGCGGGCGTGTGGCTCCATCTTCCCAAAGCTTCCTGGGTGAGGGGCGGTGACTGGCGAACTGGAAAAGCCACAGTTTGAGCCTTTCATCCTCCCGCCATCACGTGCCTAGTGCAGCGGGGAGGAGAGAAAGAGAAAGAGAGAGGCAGAGAAAAAAAAGTGGATACAAGGCCTGCGAACAGAAGTAATCGAGGGTCTGAATGTTGGGGAGGGACGCTACAAGAAGATTTTACCTTTCCACGTGACAGGTGTTGAGTGGGCGAGGGAACGAGGAGTCGGATAAAAGAAAGAGAACCCTCCTAGTGACTATACTCGCCAGGGAGGAACGGGATGTGATGGGAGAGTTGCCTGAGTGTCTTGTTTGTGTTCGTTATTGAGGGAACCAGGAGTCGGTGCTGGAAAAACAACCTTCCTAGTGGCTATACTTGCCAGGAAGGGAGGAGATAGGTGGAACAGATTGTGTGTGTGTGTGTGTGTGTGTGTGTGTGTGTGTGTGTGTGTGTGTGTGTGTGTGTGTGTGTGTGTGTGTGTGTGTGTGTGTGTGTGTCCGTTATTAAGGGAACCAGGAATCGGGTAATGGAAAAACTACTTTCTTTGTTAATATACTTGCCAGGGAGGGAGGAGATATGAGGGAACAGATGCTCGAGTTTCTTATGTGTGAGTCCGTCGCTGAGGGAGGCAAGAGTCAAGGGCAAGACAACCTTCCTTGTGAATATACTTGCCGTGGAGGTCAGTTGTCAGGCTTTACGAGGATATATTTCGTAATCCAAGGGACTCACGATCGAAGAAAAACGCTAAGCACAGTGAGTGAGTACAACAGATTAATCGACTACTGGTCATGAATGTCCCTGAGACGGATAAGATGATTCATAATGATCTTCCTTCCTGATAAGACAGGAATCAGAGGATTTAAAATTTAAGGAAAACACTAAACACAATATAAATGTGGCAGATTAACCGTATGATCGTAGTACTTGAGGCTGATAAGGTGATTCATAATTAGAAATCTTCTTACCTGATACGCAAAAGATGTGTATAGTAGCTCCCAAAACTATCTGTAAAAAAAATGAGAGATCTATATTTTGACACAATGAACGTTATCATTTGACACGTTTGATGATTACAATGTCAGCAGTTGCTAGCCCTGCAGTTGGTTGCCGTATATTACGACCTGATGTAAAGAAAAATAATAGATCGAACATATCAGCATCACGTTAAGCCATACATACCAACCTTACCGACGCGACACGTGATCAGGTTTTACATTGTTCATTGTGCCACTGTTCGCATCGCACTTGAAAAAATAGTTTTGAGAGCGACTGTACATCCACAAGCTAACCAGTAACACCAGATATATCAAAGGTCGCGGGGCAGAATATTAACATGAAGCAAATTAGCAAAGAAGAAACGGCAGGGCGGGCATCTCAAACTTTTTCCTAACTTCTTCCTTCCGGTCAGCGGGTCGAGGAGGCGTAAGGCGGGGCGGCGACATCCCGGTGACGGCCGCATTAGAAAAAATGTTGAAAGTTAAATAAGAAGTGAAGAAAAAATTAATCTTTTCCTTCTCGGCAAACGGAGGGAGGGAACTTTTTCACTTAAATGTAACTAAAGTTTAATTTCAGCATTTGCTAGTGAATGAAGGGAAGGAAAACCTGTTGCTGGTTGTTCCTCCTCCTCCTCCTCCTCCTCCTCCTCGTCATCCTCCTCCTCCTCCTTTTAGTCCTCGTCCTGCTCTCCTTTCTCTTCCTCTGCCTACTTCTAAGGAAATAGATTAAGAATTGACTGACACGAGAATGAAGGAAAGAGGACTGAACGCATAAAGAAGAGAAAATATAAGATAATTGAAATGGACAATAAAAGGAATGGGGATGTGAATAGGATAAGAAGGCTAAAGAGGGAAATGATGTGAAGTGGAGTGAGTGAAGAGTGGAAGAGAGAGGGGGAGAGAGAGAGAGAGAGGAGGAGGAGGAGGAGGGAGGGGGAGGAGAGAGTATGAGTGAGGAAGGGAAAAGAGCGAGGGAGAAATGAAGGAAGCAATCAATTAAAGAAGGATGGTTGGTTCCCTCTCTCTCACTCACCACCACCACCACCAACACCACCAACACCACCACCCACTCGCTGCCTCACCACACTCCTGTACCATTACTCACGCACTTCCCCCCGCCCACCACGTCTTGGGGCGAAGAGGCAGAGAAAACAAAGCAAAAAACACGGTTACCTGCGATTCATGCTGGTAATAAAACTGACAAACGGAATGAAAAAAAAAAAGTTATGGCAGCACGCAGTAAGGTTTGTGTTTATTAAGGACATTCGCGAAAGTTGAGGCAAGTCGATGCGAAATTATTCCACATAAAGCGTACGTAGCTGCGTATTGGTTTGTATTGACGGGAGGCACGCGACGCCATCCACCACGTTCCTACAGACAGTGCTTGGCTGAGTAACACCTCCTTAAGACCACTGAAAAAAAAAAAAAGGAAAGGAATGTAATGGACTTCCAATACAATGAATAGTTGAGCTTCACGGACTTGTGACTCGTGCCGCACAAATAACCGATGTGTGATATAGTGGCGCCTCCTTAGCCTCTCATCCCCTCCTCCCGTCACGTCATGTAATTCTCCCACAGCTACAAAATAGTCTGCCGTCTTCAGGGAAAGTATACATTTGCACATGAAAGAGAACATCGTCAAATGGGCACCCGGACATTACTAACATGAAGAATGCTCATTGTGGTCAGAAAGTTTATAATAACACAAAGAATATTTATTGTAGTCAAAGTTTATAATTACCACCTTTGAAAGCGAAGACGTGAAGTGCCATTAGTTCGAGAACAGAGCGTTGTGAACAATGCTCCCTGCAGCAACTTCAGAAACTCGTATTAGAAAACTCTGAAATATATTAACGTAAAGTATCATTAATGTAAAGTGTCACTGAGCAAAGTACCAGTAATTTGTGTTACTGTTTTAAGGAGTTCCTGGTGTTGAGTTAATCTTCATTTATAATGCCAATGACTTAAGACACAGAGTTATAATGCTGAAAAATAATAACAAATAGAGACTTTCGTGTTGTCTTGATTGATCTTTCTAACCGCAAACAGAAGATGAAGTGATAACGCAGATGAAGCGTGAATGCAGGCGAGTGTGTTGTT
>NC_087157.1:8892500-8930000 GCF_035594125.1 Scylla paramamosain | reverse complement strand
GCCTTTGTTCCTCCTCGTGATACAGCGGCTCCGTGTCAACAGATGATTTATCACGTCAGCAACAACCGCACTGGAGTCTTGTTCGGTCTTGCGTTTTTATTTTCTTAATTCCACTCAGTAATAAGCTTGATTGTTCCCAGGTGGTTGCTTTGTTAATTATTTGCGGCGTGCTTAAGTGCAGAGTTGAAATTGGTGTCGCGATGGGGACGCGGGGCCGAGGCGCCGTCATTTACTAGCTTTAAGTTTAATTGCAGCAGCGGGAGGACGGCGGCGCGGTGACAGCCTCATTTCTGATGATAACTGGCTGCCACTTCTCCCCTTTCCTCTCAATATCTCGCTCCTCTTGCCCTTATTTTCCACCACATCTCTAACGCCTTCATCTCCTGAACCACCAGTCATCACCATACACCGGACATTTCCCCTTCACCCCCTCCTCACCAGTCCTCACCCTGCCACTTACAGAAGCCATACCCACATGTCCTCGTATCACACTTCCATGTCTCTTTCGCTTTATTCCATCCGCAATTACCTCATCATCTTCCATACACACACACACACACACACACACACACACACACACACACACACACACACACACACACACACACACACACACACACACACACACACACACACACACACACACACACACACACACACACCTCTTTCATTTAAAAAGTAATATTTTCTCTCTTTGTTCTTGTCTTAGTCACCTAAATTATTCTACAGCATGACAAAGAAAAAAATATCTATTCTCTTTTTTTTTCAAAATTCTTAGCTCCCACACTCTCCTGCCACACAAGGAAGCAATGCTAGGCCTCACACCGCCGCAGATTCGCAAAGAGAACTTGGGTAAGCCTCCTCCTGCGGGGCATTACCAGTCTGCCATTGGTTTGACGCTTCAAGTAAACACCGACGTGGATAATCCCCCTGGTGACGCCCCCCCGACCTTGCTGCCAGTGTCTCTCTTCTCCTAGGCTGGCGTGAGGTCAAGCCGCCTCCGTGACGTTAATGGAAGTGTTCGCTAAGCCGGTGCAGGCCTGTCGTTACCGCCTCCCGCTGGCTGCCTCCTGCCGCACCTCCCCCTCTTGATCTCCTGCGATATTTGCGTGCCTCTGTGCCTGTGCAGTATATCTCAGGCACATCACGCGTGCTTCACCCACACAATCCTTGGTATATCCTGACTGCATTCTTGTTTACCCTTTGCACGCCTCCTTAGTATATCCTGACTGCACTCTTGTGTATCCTTCGCATGCACTTTACACCCTAGCCACATCTTTGCATTTCTTGGGCGCATCCTTGTACACCCTGAGCACATCTAGCCACATCTTGTATACCATGACTACACTTCATATATCTCGGCCGTACCTTGTATAACTTGGCCACATCCTGTATATATCTGCCACACCCTGTATACCCAAAGCTCATCCTTATGCACCTTAGCCTTACCCTGTACACGCACCCTTGCACATTCTAGCTACACACACCCTGTTCATCCCATCCGCCCTCTCCCCCCACTTTCTCCCTCCCCATCCGTTCCAACATTATTTTTCATTCAAATAGACTTATCTGATTACGTCACGCAGTGTTTGTCTTCACACTCTGCCGCTCTGATAAGGCAGCTAACTCCGTGCTGGACGCTGGAATAGACTCAGTATGGTTACGTAAAAATTTTCCCTCTTCTCTAGACTCCCTTTGTTTGTGCCTGATTTAAGCTGGAGTTTGTCGGATTACTTTGTGCATTATCAAGAAGGCGGGGTGTTTTTGTTTTTTCCTTTACAATTTGCCTTATATAAATCAGGAGGAAAAGATGGAAGAATGAAGATAGTGAATTTGAATTGCTCTCTTGAAATGTACGCAGAAGAACACGCAGGAAGGAGCAAAAAGCAGCAGATGTGTTGACCCTTGCGAGGTTGTTTGTTATATCGTGAGGTAATACGAGGTAATGGAAAGGCAATGTGTTGTTCGTGAGAGATATGAAGGGAAGTATCAGCAAAGGATCCTTTCTGTTTAGTGATGGATAAATGGGGAAAAAAAAAAGTTGTTTATATTATTTTCTATTGTATTTAATTTATTTACGTATTTTTATGTATCTTTTTTTTCTTTTAGTTTTATTTATGTAATTATTTATCTCTGTGTGTGTGTGTGTGTGTGTGTGTGTGTGTGTGTGTGTGCGTACCTACAGGATACAGGGTACAGGCATGTTACCGACAGGATCTCGAGTCAAGGGCGACAAAAAGGTAGAAAAAAATAAGCCTATCATAAGATGCCAAACCCCTAAAAAAATAATCAAAAAGGATAATCCAGAACTTGTATCTTTCCCATTATGTGTGTTTGTGCAGCTTGACTCTGTGGTGCCCCTGACAAAGGCTGAAAAGAAGCTCACACTTTTGACGAAAGAATAAAGCCAAAGGAATAGCCAGATTTGTACTTATTTTACCCCTATTTATGTTAGTGCAGTTAGACCTTATGCTGCACGTGACGAAGGCAGCTCATGTAGTCCCACTCCCCAGTACTCATGAATATTGTCCACGATAAGAGAGGGCAGGAGAAGTCAAGGTCAGTGGAGTGTACGAATATTCCTTAAACCACTGCAAGGCGTCCTCCCGCGTCACATTCTCGTAAACTAACCGAGCTATACCCATTTTCCTGACCGCCTTATCCACACTTGCCTGGCCTCTCCCCTCCCTGCGCTGGGTCGTTACGCTTCATGCTTGTTTAGTCACCAATACCTGCATATCCGTGGCTTCTTCCTATCCCACACCTTTGCTCTTATTCTTTGGTGAATATTGTGACTATGTGGAATGCTGTTATGCGTGTCTATCATTGTTATTGTAGCTATTGTTATTATTTTTCTCCGTGTGTTTGGGGGGACAGCAAGAATGAGATCTCTGTATTTATTATTATTATTGTTGTTGTTGTTGTTGTTGTTGCTGCTGTTGTTAGTGTTGTTTTCGTTGTTGTTGTATCATTATTTTCTCTGAGGGATAGCAAGAATACTGCCTTCGTGTTTAGTCGCGGTAGTAGTAGTAGTAGTTGTTGTAGTAATAGTAGTGGTAGTAGTAGTAGTAGTGGTAGGGAGGGTAGTAGTAATAATATTTTGGGGGACAACAAAACTATATTACTTCCGTATCTATTATTATTATTATTATTATTATTATTATTATTATTATTATTATTATTATTGTTACTATTACGGTGAATGGTGAGGCTGAGGTGTACCAGGTCATTCAATTAAAGCGTGATGCCGGCGCCGCCTCGCTAGGTACACACTGCGTGCTTACACTGAACTTGAGGCGTCATTAGGGCGACGTTCACTTCACTGCAATGGACGGAAACCGATTAGTGTTAACCATTGCTATCACCACAACCACTACCAGTATTGCTGCTACCACTCCTGCTGCTGCTACCACTCCTGCTGCTGCTACCACTGCTGCTACTGCTACCACTGCTGCTACTGCTACCACTGCTGCTACTGCCTCTACTACTACTACCGTGCTGCTACTGTTACTACTACTACTACTACTACTGCTACTGCTGCTCCTACTACTACTACTACTACTACTACTACTACTACTATCAGCGCAACATTATTAAGTGTTGTTACCTCCATTACTTAAAAGAACAGCCATTACTAAAGTGGCTTAATCACCTCGCTAGGAAAATTAAATCGTATTAAGAACAAATGAACGAAAGAACGAAAGAATGAACGGACGAAAGGAAAGGAAAGAAAGGAAGAAAACGGAAGCATAATGTTTTCAAGAGTTCGCATGTAAAAGAATGAAAATAATAGTTCAAATCTGCCATTAGGGTGATGCACAGAATACTCGTGCGAATAAGCAGCGGGTTTTGTGTAGTGATGGCGGGGGTGATGGAGGCAGACATGCAATACACGGTGGAGGGAGAAGCGACGACCTTGAAAGTAACGGCACGAGATAGCAGGGGAGGAACATTCTTGAGGTAGGGCGGGGGGAACTGATATATTATAGCTACGACTCATTTCCACCTCGACCTAATTTAACCTGCCAATATTTCAATGACTACGATGTGGTTTAGAATACCGCATCTCTGCCGCGCCGTGACCTTCCGCAGTGCTCATAAGGTGTCGCACGGGTTGGCTGGTTTCTCTTTCCCCGTCAGTGAGTGTAGAGTAGCAGTGTGGAGTTCGGCTCGCAGGGGAAGCTTCTGCCGAGGAACATGTGCAGAAGAGTGTGATATATGGCTGTGCACTGCTACTCTGAAGGCGACAGGATTAGGAAGCTTAAGAAGATTAGACATATAGGTGAGGATGACAGGTGGGAGTAGATAGATATGTTTCGTAAAGAGACTGCTATGTGCGGGCTTGAGGGCTTCTCACAGCTTCCCCTTGTTTTGTTATGTTCTTATGTTCTAAACTGTTTGAAGTATATGGCCAGACAAACAAAGTACAGGGAATAGATTTATTTGGCATGTATAGACAATATAACTTTCATAAGAGATTTGCACCTTCAATGAGCCTTTCTTTCCAGTTTTGTTGCCCTTAGCCAGACCCACTCTAGACAAAAAAAAGGCAGACAGCAAGGTAGGCGTACAGACATACAAGACGTACATAGACAAAGAGAGGGCTAGATAAATAGACATACGCACCAGACGGCTAGGTTACCACATCGTAAAAACAGTCGTATCATCAAGAACTCGAGAGATACAGTGAAGAAACTCTCGACCATTTCCGCCACATGGTGCTACAAAGTTCCCGTCATTACCACTTGCTTCTTTTACTCCTGCACTGCCTGACCACAGCGCGCCGAGGAGCACTTAGCAGAGCATGAAACAGAGCCATCCAGCAAGCTTTTTAATTGGTTCTGATCCTATATTTAGTGAAAGTGGAACACGAAAAGGAAAAAAAAAAGGATAAGGATAAGAAAACAAGAAAAGAAAACAACGAAATGGAAGAAAAGAACAGACGGCAATAAGAAAACAAGAAAAGAAAAAACGAAATAAGTAGAAGAAAAAGAAAAGACAAACAACACATGTACTTACCTAGAAATACAGAAAAAAAAAAAAAAAGCTGCCCATTATCAGTAATGAGAAAAATATAAATTCTCGGTACCAGTGTAGTCCGTGTCTTCAAATGTTTCGGTTTTTAATCTCCAGCAGTTTTAAAAAGCATTAGTAAACGTCACTGGTTTTCACGGGTGTTCTCATGATTGTAATAGTAGTTTATCAAGTAGTCTACACCACTGACAGGGAGAAAATATTATGGCAACCGGACTAATAATTTCTGTAGCCTTTGAAAATAGGCACCATGAGATACTATAGTGTTTGAGAAGATGGATGTGTGTGAGTGTGTGTGTGTGTGTGTGTGTGTGTGTGTGTGTGTGTGTTATTATGATATGTATCTTACAAATGCAATATAACATGTCCTCCACGACGGTGCCTCCCCGTACTCGCATATTCAACACACTGGCTGCCTGCCCCGCATCCAATAAACTCCCCAAGATAAAGATGACGCAGCAGGAAGGGGAGGAGGGAGGGAGAAGAGCGGGAGTGATCATATATTATAGTAACTGATAAATGTAATGGATTTTGTTCATAACTTTGACTGTTATGTATAAACTGAATCAGCTTTGTTTTCTCAACTGTTAGTAATGGATGAAGGAAATGCCAACAAAGACACTTATTAAGAGCTTTCTCTCTCTCTCTCTCTCTCTCTCTCTCTCTCTCTCTCTCTCTCTCTCTCTCTCTCTCTCTCTCTCTCTCTGTCGTGTGTGTGTGTGTGTGTGTGTGTGTGTGTGTGTGTGTGCGTGCGTGCGTGCTTGCGTGTGTGCGTGCGTGCGTGTGCGTGCGCGCACACGCGCGTGCGTGTGTGCGTGCGTGCGTGCGTGCGTGTGCGTGCGCGCGCGCACGGGTGCGCACGGGTACGCATGCGTGTTTACGTTCGTGCGTGCGTGTATTTGCTCATGCTATCTTACGTAAACAACTTTACTCATCAGTAATTACTACCCCCGTAAATTGCCGAGAGAGAGAGAGAGAGAGAGAGAGAGAGAGAGAGAGAGAGAGAGAGAGAGACGGGGAGAAAAAAGCGTAATGATCTCGTAAATTTAATCGAGTCTCTAGTTTATACTCTCATAATTTTTCCAATTTGAGGCGCGTCGTAGGCTGGCGGCGGGTATCAATAGCCGTAAAGTTTGGCTAATTTTTACCGCAGGGCTCCCAGGTCTATTACTTCTTCCTCCTCGTTTAATTTTGCCAGATCGAAGGCGGCTTGGCTTATTGGCAAGAAGGGAAAAATTCTCTCTTGTCTCTATTTTATATCAAACTCTGCACCGCTAACTGTTTGCGATTTTTCTTTCCTTTTTATCATTGGCTGTTTAATTGTTCGTGCGCTGAGAATTAATGGAACTAGAACGTTAATACTCGTAGCAGTGGTGGTGGTGGTGGTGGTGATGGTGATGGTAGTAGTAGTAGTAATAGTAGCTATTAATGTAGTAATAATGATAGTGATTGTGATGATAATGATAACAACAACTGAAGCGCTCAAGTTTAATCTCGTGCTTCGTCATAGGTTTTGCAACATATACACGAGAACGTCTCCTGAGATGCTCCTCCCTCCTATCTTCCCTCCCACATCTCCTCCGTCACTCCCACCGGCTATTCTCACATCACCCCAGCGCGCCTACACACCCATACCTCACCTCAGCCCGTGTGACTCAGGACCATATTCTGAAACACTTCTGCGCCGCACCTCCACAACTTTCAAATGACTCTAGTTGAAGTTACACGGATTTTTAAGGATGTTTTATGGTTATAGTGATAGATAAAGATGATTTCTACATTAAGAACAGAAGAAACTCTCTTGAGAACCCTTTTAATCACCTCTATGGCCTTTGAAAATAGTAATGATGAGGCAGCAAAGCGTTTCTGAATACGGGCTTTATAACTCTTACCTCAACCTGGATAAGCGAACTCCACTGTGGCCTTGGTGACCTATTCTTAGACTCATTAAGATTGCCATCACTTATAAAGGAAAGAATCTTCACGCTGGTTTGATTCGGGTGGTCCAAAAACAGCTGCCATAAAGACTGGCCAGATTATTACAAGATGATGTCAGGAAGATGGAGTTTGTAAGGGAAGGAGTGCGAGGGATTCAGGGAGGCATTGCGTGTATGTTTATCTGCGTCTCCAAGTGGTGAGTCGCTAGGATTGGTCGGGAAACTATTGGCTCTCAAGGGCGTGGGGGTAAAGTATACAAAGCTGCTGTACTTCCCTCCCGCGTGGGTTCTTGCCGAGGTGTTTGTAGTACGTATATATATAGCTTCTGTTGGGATAGTGTTAGGCGTCATTGCTACTGCGTGGTGGTGGTGGTGGTGGTGGTGGTGCGGCTGCTGCTGCTGCTGCTGTCGTGCGTGTTGTTGCTGTTTGCTGGTGGCGGCGGTGGTGGTGGTGTTTTAGTTTATGTCGTGACTTTTGTTGATGTTGATGTTTTTTAGTGTTACTGTTGCTACTACAACGATGACAGACGAATATGATAAAAATTACTACTACTACTACTACTACTACAACTACTACTACTACTACTACTACTACTACTACTACTACTACTACTACTACTACTACTACAACGATTACTACTACTGTACTAATACTAATACTACCATTGTCATTACCACTACCACTGTTACTGCTGCTGCCACTAATCTTACTTCACCACCATTCTGTATGTACACAGCCATAAATACAACATCGCCAGCACCACACCCTCATGAATACTTAGGCTGTCACCTTTAATTTCTATTAGGACCTCTACAATACCGCTTGACATTTACAGCTAAACAAAATCACCGTCCGTCTCTTCCGTACTGCTTAATCAATGAAAAGGAACATCAAAGTACCATTCCCTTCTCTCTCATTTGTGAAGGATTGTCATGAGTACAATGTTATTCTGCTACTGAAGAATTATTTTTTTCCTGTCGCTGTTTGTGTCACGTAGTTTCGTTCGTATGGGCCAAGAGGTGTGCTACTGTTTGTTCTTCCTTTGTGTTCTTTTGTTTTGGTGAGGAGTGAGGAGTTAAGAGATTGTCAAGTTTCTTTTTTCATTTCTTCCGTTTCTTGAAGGGAAATAAGTAAAAACTCCTCCGCTGCGATAAAAGGAGGATTTTATTGTCGAGTAATTGATTTTAGATGTGAACAATTAAGCAACTAAACAGCTAAGTAGTAGTTCGTATTGTTATTATTATTATTATTATTATTATTATTATTATTATTATTATTATTATTATTTTCATTATTATTATTATTACTGTTGCTGCTACTTCCACTACTACTACTACTACTACTGCCAATATTGTCCTTGTCATTATTCTTCGTGCGTGAGTCATAACAACCCTTGACTGTAAGATAATGACAGTCTCAACTGATGAGATATTAAGTCGACTGGTAATGAAAAGGCTTGATATTCGCCTTTCGCAGCACGGCCACGCAATTCCCATCTGTTTAACTGGCTGGAAATGTTCAAATGTTAAAACTTTGGGTGATTTAACCTGTTTTTTTCATGTCTAGTTTTTTATACTGAAACACGTCCGCTCATTCCACCGGTGACCTCAAACTATTATATTTTTGCACGCTGGAAAATTCGTGGGTCTGAGAGAGAGAGAGAGAGAGAGAGAGACGGACGGACGGGGACGGAGAGGAGCAGGCAGGCGGAAGACAGGAAGGGAGGAAGAAGGAAAGTAAAACTGAAGGAGGCGGGAATGGAGGGAAGAAGAGGAAGAGAAAGTCGAGGGTCCTTCAGCGGCTCAGTCTGGTCTCCCTTCAAATGTCTCTCCCCTCCTTCCCCTCCCCCTCACGCCCTCATCCTCCCCCCCTACCTCCCGCGCCATCCTTCATCCTCTCCGTCCCCGAGCAATCCTCCGTGTTGACTGTTCTTCTTATGGTCGCTCTTCCCATTTTTCCACCCGCTGGAAATCAATGCTGGAGGACACACGCTTGCATACAGACGAACAATGGGAATGTTATATGCGCGTAGATGTGTGAATACGTGGTTTCTGCCATTAAGGGTTTAGAAGATTAGCACGTGTTTGCTACGAGATTTCCACTCGTAGCCACTACCAGGACACTTTTGATCTTTCCCACCAGATATCCCTCACTGTTAAATGCTTCCCCTCAGCGAGTACATGCTAGATTATTGCGAATTTTTTAGTGTTATATATATATATATATATATATATATATATATATATATATATATATATATATATATATATATATATATATATATATATATATTTTTTTTTTTTTTTTTTTTTATGTAGGAGGGACACTGGCCAAGGGCAACAAAAATCAAATAAAAAAAATGCCCACTGAAATGCCAGTCCCATAAAAGGGTCAAAGCAGTAGTCAAAAATTGATGGATAAGTGTCTTGAAACCTCCCTCTTGAAGGAATTCAAGTCATAGGAAGGTGGAAATACAGAAGCAGCCAGGAAGAGGAAGTTCCAGAGTTTACCAGAGAAAGGAATGAATGATTGAGAATACTGGTTAACTCTTGCACTAGAGAGGTGGACAGAATAGGGATGAGAGAAAGAAGAAAGTCTTGTGCAACGAGGCCGCGGGAGGAGGGGAGGCATGCAGTTAACAAGATCAGAAGAGCAGTTAGCATGAAAATAGCGCTAGAAGATAGCTAGAGATGCAACATTGCGGCAGTGAGAGAGAGGCTGAAGACAGTCAGTTAGAGGAGAGGAGTTGATGAGACGAAAAGCTGTTGATTCCACCCTGTCTAGAAGAGCAGTATGAGTGGAACCCCCCAGACATGTGATGCATACTCCATACATGAACGGATAAGGCCCTTGTACAGAGTTAGCAGCTGGGGGAGTTGAGAAAAACTGGCGAAAACGTCTCAGAACCACTAACTTCATAGAAGCTGTTTTGGCTAGAGATGAGATGTGAAGTTTCCAGTTCAGATTATAAGTAAAGGACAGACCGAGGATGTTCAGTGTAGAAGAGGGGGACAGTTGAGTGTCATTGAAGAAGAGGGGATAGTTGTCTGGAAGGTTGTGTCGAGTTGATAGATGGAGGAATTGAGTTTTTGAGGCATTGAACAATATCAAGTTTGCTCTGCCCCAATCAGAAATTTTAGAAAGATCAGAAGTCAAACGTTCTCTGGCTTCCCTGAGTGAAATGTTTACCTCCTGAAGGGTTGGACGTCTATGAAAAGACGTGGAAAAGTGCAGGGTGGTATCATCAGCGTAGGAGTGGATAGGACAAGAAGTTTGGTTTAGAAGATCATTAATGAATAATAAGAAGAGAGTGGGTGACAGGACAGAACCCTGAGGAATACCACTGTTAATAAATTTAGGAGAAGAACAGTGACCGTCTACCAAA
This sequence comes from Scylla paramamosain, assembly GCF_035594125.1. Taxonomy (NCBI): domain Eukaryota; kingdom Metazoa; phylum Arthropoda; class Malacostraca; order Decapoda; family Portunidae; genus Scylla; species Scylla paramamosain. Next base: position 8,919,643 of record NC_087157.1, on the reverse strand, counting down.
GCAGCAATAGAACGGTCAGAAAGGAAACTTGAGATGGAGTTACAGAGAGAAGGATAGAAGCCGTAGGAGGGTAGTTTGGAAATCAAAGCTTTGTGTCAGACTCTATCAAAAGCTTTTGATATGTCCAAGGCAACAGCAAAAGTTTCACCAAAATCCCTAGAAGAGGATGAGCAAGATTCAGTAAGGAAAGCCAGAAGATCACCAGTAGAGCGGCCTTGATGGAACCCATACTGGCGATCAGATAGAAGGTTGTCAAGTGATAGATGTTTAAGAATCTTCCTGTTGAGGATAGATTCAAAACTTTAGATAGGCAGGAAATTAAAGCAATAGGACGGTAGTTTGAGGGATTAGAACGGTCACCCTTTTTAGGAACAAGCTGAATGTAGGCAAACCTCCAGCAAGAAGGAAAGGTAGATGTTGACAGACAGAGCTGAAAGAGTTTGACTAGGTAAGGTGCAAGCACGGAGGCACAGTTTCGGAGAACAATAGGAGGGACCCCATCAGGTCCATAAGCCTTCCGGAGGTATAGGCCAGCATTAACACGTGGTTCACTATTAGACCTTCGTTCCTTGCCACCAAGTGTCTCTCACTACTACTGCTTCACGAGTATGTGTTAGATTATTGTGGATTTCACACCTCGTGTGGTTTTCAAGATTATCTTACGAAAAACTGTGGCAAATAAAGAAAATGGTATACGCAACTGAAGGAATTAAAAAGATTGTTCGAAAAACGTTTTATTTTCTATTTGATCTTGATAAAAGGTTGAAATAAAACCCCTGTTAGTAAAAAAAAACAGCATATACTTTTCCCTTCATCATTTTATTTCCTAAAAACAGTTGCTAGAATTTTTTAGCCAAACACCTCGGTTTTTCCTTGCCTTACAACTCTTCACAAAGTAAAATTCAACAGATACTGGAGGCAGGGAAGCTGTTGACAGTGGTGGCCTCAAGTGGTGGTCAGCTTCGAAAGTCCCCCTTTGTTTTGTTTGATCCGTGGACTCAGCGCCACTGGCCAAGCTACAACCCGCCTCGCTCCAATGCCCTGATACTCTGCCTCCATGCACAGCCAATACAGGTGGTGTGTGTGTGTGTGTGTGTGTGTGTGTGTGTCCCTCAACGCAACAGGCAAACAGGGAACAAGCAATATGCGGAATATTTTCCTGCAATTAAAAAAAAATAAAAAGTATCACCGAAAGCTCTCCTTTATTGAAACAGGATGGAAACATTGACTTTTTAATTAAACGAGTATGATATCAGTAATTTACAAGTAAATTCGAAGGAAATTAAATAGTTTGGAGTTTCGTGTGGCACAATAAAGCCTTTCATTACTAGCCAGCCAGCCGCCCCTCAAAAGCCTCATGATTGCCTGCGAAATTTTACCGAATATATATTTATTTTTCTCCTGATGCGTTATTAGACAGGTAATATTTGGAAATTATTAAAGTTTCTCGTGCGTGAGCAGGCGAGGGTTCGTAATTTGAATACATTTATTTAATCTGATCAATAAAAGGAAGCACGTCAAGTCCCGCCGCTCCGTCAGGTCGCTCTGCTGGAAATTTCACGCGAGACCCAGACACTGTTTTTACGCCTTCAATTATAGACAGTTTGTGACAATTTGAGCTCTGTCTCCTGTCACGCCGTAAGCTCCCGTAAAACACCCTTGCCAGTTTTATTCTTTCTTCTTTTCCTTTTTTTTTTTTCATTTTTCATTTCAGTCGTGGAGAAGCCTCGTGAAGAGCACAAAATTATAGCAAATCACTCATTTACCGCTTGAAAAAAAAAAAAGTGTAGTTTTCAAAAGGTTAGTTAGTTTAATTCCGGATGTGTGTTGATCCCTCTCCATTTAAAATACAAGTCATAAGAAGGGAAAGAAAACAAATAGCCAAGAAATTCTGGAGTTTAACAGCGAAAGGAGCGAAAGAGTAAAGTGCATCAGCGAGGTGGAGTGGTGTGCGGCATAATCCCTGCTTGTCGATGAGAGATACCTTTGTTTTCCCGTGGACTCACACCAGCTGACGATGATGGCGAACTGACCACAAAGGAAAACCCGCTAAGAGAAGAGAGAGAGAGAGAGAGAGAGAGAGAGAGAGAGAGAGAGAGAGAGAGAGAGAGAGAGAGAGAGAGAGAGAGAGAGAGAGACTATTTACGTTCTTCTATTATTTATATTTTGCCACTCGTGAGACCCTATACAAGACTTTACTGACATCATTACAGCTTCAATGATGAATAACAGCTGATAAATAACATCGAAAACTGGTGATGACGTTACAAGAAAAGAGAAAAGAAAAAAAATGTGATTAGACTGAAGTTGGTATTTTCAAACGTTTCAGCGCTTTATCTCGACTACTTTTGGCAGGCTATAGTGAATGTTACTGCGGATTTTAATAGTGCATTTCAAGATTAGAGTGACAGCTAAACAAGTATTCTGATGCATTACCTGTTTTCAATTATTCTAGTGGCAGTTAAAAAAAAAAAGTACAATATTCTGGATTCATCTCGTTTTTTTTTTTTTTAATTACACTAATGATAATTAAACAAGTATTCAGGACTATGCACGCAAAAACATTAAAAAAAACCTGACTAATCAACCATCTGTAGCCTTTGAAAACAGTACACGAGAGGACAGTGTTTCAAAATACGATCCCAGGAAACTGATGGTAAAGTTTTAAAGACAGGAGAGTAGAAAAGTTCAGGGCTCCAGAAAGTGTCGTCAGGAAGGAAAGAGGGGAAAAGGAAGGTTGGGGACGACCAGGAAAAGAGAGAAGAGCACACCCGCGTCACTTCCTGGACTGAGAAGAGATGAGTTCGTACTGCGGCGCCTCTACCCTCTGCTCTCCTCCCCTCCCCTCCCCTCCCCTCCCCTTCCCCTTCTCTCTCCTCTCCCCTTCCTTCCCCTCCTCTCTTCTCCTCTCCTCCCCTCTCCTCACCTCCCCTCTCCTCTCCTCTCCTCTCCTCTCCTCTCCTCTCCTCGTCTCCACGGTAATCAAACTTGAGGCGATCACGAGAAACGGCTTGAAAAATGGCGTCTGAGGAGCACTAGAGAGAGAGAGAGAGAGAGAGAGAGAGAGAGAGAGAGAGAGAGAGAGAGAGAGAGAGAGAGAGAAGGGTACAGGCAAAAATTAAAGGTGTGAGATAGTGGTTGGTGACTTTACAACGAAATGCAGTTCATAGTCAAACTTTTATCATTGTCAGTGTGCGGTGAATAGCAATCATATACTTCTGATAATGTGTCAGAGAGAGAGAGAGAGAGAGAGAGAGAGAGAGAGAGAGAGAGAGAGAGAGAGAGTGTGTGTGTGTGAGTCAGCCCGTCTTTATCTAGTCCTAAACACCACTTGTAATCATAAACTCTCACAAAAGACTTCTTAACTTTTTACCAGACACTTGTGATTCCTTAAGCGACCTGCTCTCTCTCTCTCTCTCTCTCTCTCTCTCTCTCTCTCTCTCTCTCTCTCTCTCTCTCTCTCTCTCTCTCTCTCTCTCTCTCTCTCTCTCTCTCTCTCTCTCTCTCTCTCTCTCTCTCTCTCTCTCTCTCTCTCTCTCTCTCTCTCTCTCTATCTCTCCCCGTTATAATTCACCGCTAAGAAATCAAATTACACGAATGATGTCTCAGTGTTTTCATAATGATTTCCGCGTCGCGATCTTCTGGAGTAAAATCATATTATCTTAGAAAACACAACACTGGCGAGATATTTGAGAAATGGCAATACAAAGAGGCTATATAAACGTAACAGTAGAGTTTTCATAAAGACTCGGGCCATAAACATACCAATTTTTTTAATAACTAAGGGTAATTATGGTAATGTCTAGGAAAGTATTAATGACAGTAATAATTACTAATGAAAATGAAAGCAACGCGATTACTAACAAGTAAAATGGAATAATCAACGTTTTGACTCGTAAATGACAGCGTGGCACTTATTAATTTTAAACGGCACCCTCGCACATATGGATATAACTACCATTACCAATACGTAAATTGAATTACTGGTGTTTTAACTCCTAAATGATACCATTACACTTGATGTTAATCTTTAGCGTCATTATTCTTAAATGATTTCACGCGCATGTATATATAACTACATTATTAACACGCTGAATTAAATTGTTAATCTTTCGACCCGTAGGAGACAAGAGGGCACTTGTTATTAAATTTTAAGCGTCATAATCCTTAAACAGTTTCACACGAATGGATATAATTACTCCATTACTAACACGTAGAATTAAATTGTTAATCTTTTAATTAATAAATTACTGGATGGCAATTATTATTAATTCAAACGAATTCTAAACGTGATATAACCACATGGACTAAAATATTTGAACCATTCCTTCACTTTTCCCTCTGAACACACCCAATCATCCACCTTTCGCTCCTACTTTTCTTTGGTTTTCTCTTTTTTTTTCCCATGATAAATTATGACATTTGATCTCAAACACATTAATTTTAACTCGTGGCTTTCCCCTCTCATTCACTCACTGCGTCACTTCTAATACTGCCGGTGGTGTCTTGAAACTATGCTTGCACCAGACCATTTGTAACACGTGTAACTTACGGATTTTCCCATTCACTCACCCACTCACTCGCTCATTCACACACTCACTCAACTCACTCACTCCTTGTATTGTCAGTGGTGTCTTTCGAAACTGTCCTTCCTCCAGACCATTTCACTAACCTCAAGACAGAAAATAAATAATCAGATACTTAAAGGAAATGTGCGAATGGAAAAATGTTTCGCTTCCTTTTCTCATTTCCAGATTAAACTTTTATGAACCCTGTGCTCGTATAAGGGTGTTGTCGAAGAGTAGAGAGAGAGAGAGAGAGAGAGAGAGAGAGAGAGAGAGAGAGAGAGAGAGAGAGAGAGAGAGAGAGAGAGGGGGGGGGTCTGATTCTCTTGAGGCTTCACGCAATCCCACTTACTGCTTTGGATCCTCAGACCAGACACAAGCAGGGCCATCTCCACACTATCTCTCTCTCTCTCTCTCTCTCTCTCTCTCTCTCTCTCTCTCTCTCTCTCTCTCTCTCTCTCTCCACGCAGGCACGCACACTCAAAAATATATTCGTACACACATTTTCTCCCGCCCACTCTCTCCTTTTAGTTTTCTTTTGAAGACGTGACGTTTAATCCTCGGTTTAACTTGCATGCGCGACCTTGAAGACCACCACGTCCGAGAGAGAGAGAGAGAGAGAGAGAGAGAGAGAGAGAGAGAGAGAGAGAGAGAGTTGGAGGCGCTCATTTTTCCCCCTCCCGAGCGTCGTCAAACTCTTGGGACTTGTAATCTTCCTGCAGTAGAGTGGCGCACAAGTAACTTACTCGACACTGCAACGCACCGCACCGCACTGCATCTCACCGTATCGTACCGCACCGCACCGCACTGCATCTCACCGTATCGTACCGCACCGCACCGCACTGCATCTCACCGTATCGTACCGCACCGCACCGTCCCCGGGCCTGGATTAACCTAACCTCATCTAGCCTAACCTAACCTGATTCAACACCGCACTGCACCTTACACCACACCACACCACACCACACCACGCAGCACACTTTAGAATACCACACACCTAACTAACCTAACTGAACTAATTATATTTAAAACAGCAATAACACCAATGAAATCGAGGAGGAGGAAGAGGAAGAGGAGGAGGAGGAGGGGGAGGAGGAAGAGGAGGAGGAGGAGGAGGAGGAAAAAGAAATAGAGGAGGAGATAGAGGAAAAGGAGACGGAGAATAAGTATAAGGAAAATTAGATAAAGAGAAGGAAAAGGGAAAAGAAAAAGAGGTATAGAAAGAGAAGAAGGGAGAAAAGAGAGAAAGAGAAGGAAGAAAAGAGGAAGAGAAGGAAAAGGAAGAAAAACAAGGAGATAGAAGAGGAGGAATAGAGAAAGTGGAGAAGGGAGGAAAAAAAGAGGGAAAGAGGAGAAGGGAGAAAAAAGAAAGAAGGAAAAGGAAGCAAAAAAAAGAAATAGACGAAGAAAATAAAGAGGAAGGAGGAGGAGTAGTAAGACGCACTATGTTAAACATACTCCTTCCCTCAACTTCTCTCTCCTTCCTTCCTTCCTTCTTTCCTTCCTTCCCTCCTTCCTTCCTTCCTTCCTTCACTGCAGCGGTAACTTAATTTCTTCAGCCGTCGAATTGCGTGTTCAAGCACATAAAGAAGAGAGAGAGAGACTCGGGCAACACAAAAAAAAATAAAAACAGTAATTCAAACATAAGCTGACACGGCATTACGGTTGTCTCCCTCAGCAGTCCGCAGTGGAGGGCAAGAGATGAGAGAGGACGTGTTTGCTTGAACGAGGGAAAAATAAGGAAGGGGAAGGGGACGAGGTGAAGAGAAGAAGAATTGTGAGTGACAGAATCCCACGGCTGTTCCGAACACTTGTTGACGGGGAGACGGGGGAAGGAGATGGAGAGGGAAGGGAGAGGGAGAAGGGGAAAGGAGAGGGAGAAGAGGAAGGGAGAGGGAGAGGGGGAAGGGATACAGAAGAGGAGGAGAGAGAGAGAGAGAGAGAGAGAGAGAGAGAGAGAGAGAGAGAGAGAGAGAGAGAGAGAGAGTACACAGACAAACGTAGAAACACAGACAGATAGACAGACAGACAGACAGACAGTGAAAGACATACAGACAGACAGACAGGCACAGAAACAAATACGTAGACAGACACAGGCAGAGACACATAGAGGGATAAACAGACAAACAGACACATAGGCAGACAGACACTTGCGCGCGCGCGCGCACACACACACACACACACACACACACACACACACACACACACACACACACACACACACACACAGAGAGAGAGAGAGAGAAGAGGAGGAGGAGGAAAAGATGAAAAGCAAAATTAAGAGGAAGGATTTCAAAAAGGAGAGGAAAAACGAAATGAGGACGTGCCGAGGAAGAAAAAGGGGGAGAAAAAAATAAAAGGAAGAGAAAGGAAAGGAAAGGAAAGCAATAGCAAGAAAAGAATGAGATGTGACTTTTTTCTCGCTTTCACGTTTTAGATTTTCTACAGAGAGAGAGAGAGAGAGAGAGAGAGAGAGAGAGAGAGAGAGAGAGAGAGAGAGAGAGAGAGAGAGAGAGAGAGAGAGAGAGAGAGAGAGACGCACTTGAAGGTTCTCTTTCTCATCTCTCTCCCTTTTTTTTTTTGTTTTTTTTTTGTTTTATTATCACTTTTTATCTCCTTCGCCTGGTCTCTCCTCGTTTATCGCCTTTTAACTGCATCCCTTTTCGCTAAATTCTCTTGCTTTTACTTTCATTCTGTTTCCGCTCGCTTACCCCGATTCCTACTTTATTTATTTATTTTTATTTTGGTCACATGTCCTTATAGTCTCTCTCTCTCTCTCTCTCTCTCTCTCTCTCTCTCTCTCTCTCTCTCTCTCTCTCTCTCTCTCTCTCTCTCTCTTGTGTGAGTGTGCGTGTGAAAGTAGATAAGAAAATGATAAAATGTAAAAAAATAAGGATGAGGTTGCCACTTATCTAATTCTTTCCTCATTTTTGCCCTTCCTCCCTTTACCTCTTTCTCCTCTTCCTTTATTCATTTTCCTAGTCTCGTCTTCATTTAATTATCATTTCTTTTCCTTTTTAAATCCTTCGTTCCGTCAATTTTCTATTAATTCTCTCTCTCTCTCTCTCTCTCTCTCTCTCTCTCTCTCTCTCTCTCTCTCTCTCTCTCTCTCTCTCTCTCTCTCTCTCTCTCTCTCTCGACCTGAATGTCACTGATAACTAGAAATGAATGACTTCCCTTCCTTTATATCCTGATCTCCCCTAATAATAATAATAATAATGATGGTAATAATAATAATAATAACAATAATAATAATAATAATAATGGTAATAATAATAATAATAACAATAATAATAATAATAATAATAATAATAATAATAATCGCATTCCTTGGTTTCACTGGCATAATAATCTTTTCAGCTACACTTCTTTCCTTAACTCTTTTTTTTTTTCGTGTTTCTCTAACTTCTCGCGTTAAAATAATAATAAATAGTAATAATGAAAATAAAATAAAATAATGAAATAGAGTTAAGAGAAAAATAAAGAATTCTTAACCTCTCCATGATGCATCTCTTCATTTATAACGTTTACTGCTTAATAATTTCACTTGGCAAACACTTCAGAATTATAATGCGAGACCGTTTGGGGGCAGTTCTGGTGAAATATTGGTGACTTGGGGCTTGGTTTGAGGAGAAGGGGGCACAGGAGGAGGAGAAGGAAGATGAAGAGAGGAAGAGGGGAAAGGAAGAGAAGGAAGGAGTGTGAGACGTTGTAAGGGAGAAATGTGAGTATGATTAGTGGTGTCCTTGAGGGAGTGACGAGGGTGATAGGGTGACGGGAAATGTTCGGGCATTAGGCTTCTAGGACACGAAATTTTGGTGTAAGGATGAATTTAGGGAAAGAAGGAGGGAGAAAAGTGAGTGTTTCTTGGTGAGGGAAGGAAGGGAGGAAGGAGAGATGACGAAACATGCTGTGTTAGTGTTTCATGGTCATAAGGACGGAGGGATGGAGGAGCATTGTATAAGGAGGGAAGGAAGGTAAATCTTTCGCAGTGAAGGAAGGATGAAGGGGGGACATGCAGTGAGGAGGGAGGGGGAGAGGTGATCGCTTAGGGAAGGAGAGATGGATGGACGAACATTCTACAAGGAGGGAGGCAGATCCAGTGCTTCATGGTGAGGAAAGGATGAATGGAGGCGAATGCAGTTAGGAGGGACTAGGGAGGGGGTGGCTGGCCGGGCTAACACATGCACAGCTGTAGCCTTAATAATGTTAAGTGAATCGCCGACTCCCCTCCGCACCTCATTCGCCGGAGACGCTAGATAGATGTGTATTCCTCCAGCCGCGTCCCTGCACCTCCGTATTCATGTAGATCTGTACGCGCGAGTATGTATGTATGCATGTAAATTTACGTGTGTCTTTATGTATGTGTGTACGTGTGTGAAATACCTTATGCATGATGTGTGCGGCTCTTTTGTGGATGACAAACAGGTATTGATTAAAAGTATTGAGCGAGACGGGAAGAATACGAATTTGAATGATGAGGTAATGACAATAATGGTGATAAAGATGATAATAGTGATGATAGTACAATAATGTTTATAAAGATGATGATAGTGATGGTAAAGATAACATTGGTGATAATACAATAATAGTGATAAGGACTATAATAATGGTGATAATGATGGTGATGGTAAGGCAGTAATGGTGATGAAGATGGTAATGATGATAATACAATGATGGTGATAAAGATGATAGTAGTGGTAATGATAATGATAACAGTGATGATAATAATACAATAATGGTGATAAACATGATAGTGATGATAGCAATGCCATGAACAATGATGATGATGATGATGATGATGATGATAATGTTAGTACAAGGCAACCATAACACTAGCAAGGTCAGAGAAAGACAACCAGTATTATATATGATAAAAACAACAACAACAAATATCAAAAGCCCTAATAAGGTTTCTCTAATATGTACTAGTATCCGCTCAGCTATATATATAAAAAAAAAAAAGAAGTATACTGACAATGCAAAAAAAAAAACACATACGCTATTACGTTCACTACATTATGTTTCAAGATACTTCGAGTGGTTTGTGACCCTGATTTGGGACTATTCTGTTGATGGACTGTGGCGCTCTCTCTCTCTCTCTCTCTCTCTCTCTCTCTCTCTCTCTCTCTCTCTCTCTCTCTCTCTCTCTCTCTCTCTCTCTCTCTCTCTCTCTCTCTCTCTCTCTCTCTCTCTCTCTCTCTCTCTCTCTCTCTCTCATTTCTGTCACCCTTAACCATTCCTCAGTTTCGTTTGCATAATCATAACCTGTCTTTCACTAACGCTTATTTTCCTTAATTCCCTCGTGTACTCGTCTCTTAACTTCCTTACACACACAAAGAAATATCACCTTGACAGCAACACAACCACGTAAGAACAGCAGCCACAGTCACCACGTGCATTGAGACCCCCTTCAACACACACACACACACACACACACACACACACACACACACACACACACGAATATTTAGAGACTGCTAGCCAGCCGTAGGAGGTAATAATCTGGCTTCCATTAGTGCGTGTGAAGTCGTGAGAATTTCGTGCATTTAATTTTGTGCCGTTAATTAGAATCGTCCCTTATCCAGGTAACCGTGTATGGGAGAGCGGTGCAGCGGGGGCAGGCGGGGAGTGGGGAGGAGGTGAACCATTATTATAATTGTATGATTAGCGTGAGAGGCCTTCAGCGGTGCGGTGGGCGTGAAGTGATCGTCTTGTTTTTGTTTGTCCGTGAAAGGTTGTCGCTGAAGTGTTAAATCCCGGAAGAGGAGGAGGAGGAGGAGGAGGAGGAGGAGGAGGAGAGGAGGAATACATAGGAATGCATAGGAATACATAGGAATAGCAAATACCAGGAAACCTTTCGGGAATGTAACGAGGGTATCTGCTACTGTTAAACTACGCTTGTTTCAGCAGGATAGAACAGAAAAAGTGTCCTCCCCATCTAATTCTCTCATTCCATCAGCGTGCCTGTAGGAAACAAAAAGAAAGGCCTTTGTAGCAAAAGAGGAAATACACATTGAATATTAAAGAACGAAATTAAAAAGTTCTAGTTAAGAAAAATATTATTTATGTATAGGGAGAAACTTTATCACTAATCAACAAGTATTCCCGTGATGCTCCTCAACTTCAAACACACAAAAAGAAAATATTGTTGTACTCCCAAATTTTGCATCGTACACGAAATTTTCTATTTTTGACAGATTCCTTTTCATTTACACATGGATATTAGAAAACGTGGCGTCTAGGACTGAATCTTGAGACACGTCACTAGTAACGCTCAGACAGTAATACACTTCAGCATTTAAAATCAACTAATGTCAAAAAAAATTGTCAGTAACAAAACTCTCTACTTTTGACAAATCTATTTCCAATTGCATACGAACATTAGAAAGAACATGGCGTCTCAGACTGAATCTTGAGACACATCACTATTACAGTAACGCTTAGGCTATGACACACTTTAACAGTTTAAAAAAAATAAAAAATCTTGTCAGTTAAGAAGTTCTCTTCATTTTGGCACATCTCTTTCAAACCACGTATGAATATTAGAAAGAACGTGTCTTCCCAACCTTAAACTTGAGGCACATCACTATAAACGTTTAGACAATCACACACTTCAACATTTAAAAACCAAACCTCTATCGATTAGCTGTTTCGCATCCATTCCCATAAATTTTCGAGAGTTCCATGCGATCGCTGGTTAAGAAATATTGTGAAATGTTTACTTTTTTTCGGGGGGCGGATAAGGAAAGGTAAAATCCAGGTAAACTACATCATTATAATGCCTGGATTTCCTACCTCGCACTCTCGTCATTATAGAAATCTAACAAACCAGGTCAAGCATGATGTGTTTGAAGCGAAAATCTGGAGGACGAGGAGAAGGAAGAAAGAAGAAAAAAAAATATAGGAGGAGAAGAAGAAGAAGAAGAAGAAGAAGAAGAAGAAGAAGAAGAAGAAAGGGAAAAGGAACAAAAAGAAAAGAAAAAGAAGAAAGAAAAAACGTAAATAGCAAGAAAAAAAGAGCGAAATTAAGAAAAAGAAAAAAGAAAAACCAGAAAATGAAGAGAAACAACAACAGAAGACGACGAAGAACAAGAAAAAGAATAAAACCCAGAAAAACAAGATTAAAGAAAAAGAAAAAGCAAGCTGAATATAAAGAAAACACTGAAAACAGAAGAAATAAGAAGAAATTAAAGAGGAAGAAAACCATTAGAAATGAGCACGCAAAAGGCAACGAGCAAGAATCAAGATAATGAAGTGGGTAGGATTAACAGAACAAAGGGTAGAAAGAGGAGGAGGAGGAGGAGGAGAGGAGGAGGAGGAGGGAATAATGAGGATAACTTAATCACCACGGCAGCTGAATTTGTAGTAAGAGGGAATTAGCAAAGTAAAGGAGAATGTGGAAGAAAAGAATAAGAGGAGGAAGAGGAGGAGGAGCAGGAGGACGAGGAGGAGGAGGTAGACTGTAAAATGAATGACCGGGATGACTTTAAGGGCTGCTCTCTCTCTCTCTCTCTCTCTCTCTCTCTCTCTCTCTCTCTCTCTCTCTCTCTCTCTCTCTCTCTCTCTCTCTCTCTCTCTCTCTCTCGATCGTAAATTTGCCGCTTATGATATAATTACTGCTCATCAAAACACCACCACCACCACACACCACCACCACCACCACACTGCACCATAGCCCGGACACTGTTGATATGAGTTACCGGCACCACACCACACCACACCTCCACAATACAGTACATCAAACCACACCATATCGTACACCACACCATAACACCCACATTATATCATACTTACATTTACACACACCACACCACCACTAACACCACCACCACCACCACCACCACCACCACGTCCCCGTTCCCAAGGTGACAAATTAATGTCTTCTTCATCATCACGTATTGGTAGTCCTGCTCCCCTCCTTATTTTGTGTTACTTCTCCCCGTTGCTTTTCTTTGCCACTTGTTGAATGTTTTATTTGTTTATTTATTTATTCATTGTAAGATTCACTTGCAGTTCACTTTGATGTTCTGTTAGTTATTCTTTTGTTTTCCTTTTCTTTTACAGTCGTTATTTTTTTGTTTTGTTTTCATCGCAATTTTCCTTCACTTTCACAGTCTTTGCCTTGTTTCTTTTTGTTCTATCATTTTTACCGTCGTTCTTCCTTCCTTTTCCGTCCTTCACCTTTATCGTCAGTTCTCGTCTTGTCATTACTTGGTCTCGTTATTTTATCTTTATTCCTTCTGTTTCCCCGTCACTAAGCTTTATCTTCACAATTCTTCCCTTTCGTTAATACCACCTTTCTCATATTTCATCATCATTCTTCATTTCATCATCATCTCTTTACGTTTCGTCTCCAATTATCTTTATCCCAGCCTCCATCCCTCCCCTACCTTCCCTCCCTCTCCCTCTCCCACTCCCACCGGGCCATGTTGTGTGGTGTATGCCCGCGGTAATTTGCACTCCCTTCATTCCCCAATTTACCCTCGTCACTTGGTTTTCTAGACGGTGGGAGGAACCACACTCTCCGCCTCCGTTACTCGTATCTCCACTACCTCCACCATCACCACCACTGCCACCCCACCACCACCACCACCACCTTCACTGTCAATAAGAGAATGTCAAGGGTTCTCAGACTTCACGGAAAACAGAATATTTCACTAATACTTAACCGGGTGATATTTTATTATTTCAGTGACTTGATAGCTTAATATTGTAATTTCGTAAGCTAAGCGTGGTTTAGAGTTTGGAGAGCTTTTGTTCGTGTTGTTGTTAAAGGTCATTTAAGTTTGCTTGTTTCTGTATATTTTTTTCCGTCATCAGATTTAAACTTTGTGATCTTAGACGTTATCTTCTCTCATTAGGATTATTTTCAAAGACCACAGAGATAATTAGTCTATTTACTACAATATCCTTTTTTCCCAAGAAGTGGTGCAGAATTTTGTTAACCATCACTAGAATCATTAAGAAACAAAAAAAATTTCAAAACCCCAATAACTTGCACCAGAGCCTGTAAAAAAATAAAAATACCGTCGAGATAAGGGCACCGAAACACTTGGGAAAACAAATGAAAGCCCCCAACAACCTGCACTGCGCCCTAGTTAAACTCTAAAACCACAATTGAAACAAGGCACCAAAAACGTTTGTGAGAACATGAAGTAAAAATAAGGAGCATGGAGACACTCGTATTCATAAACTGTCTCAGAATATTTATTTGCTTGGTTTAGTCCGAAAAAAATAAATACAAACAATCTTAGTCTTGTTCTCGTTATCTTCAAAAGCTACAGAAATCATTGGTCTGCTTTCTAGTCTTTTTTTTTTTCCCCAGTAGCAATGCAGAATTTTGCTACCCATCACTAGAATAATGAAGACACTCTTGAAAACTTTAATATCTTCCACAATAACCTGTTAAAAATTTAAAATGGTTATTATCCTCCTCCTCCTCCTCCTCCTCCTCCTCCGCCTCCTCCTCCTCCTCCTCCTCCTCCTCCTCCTCCTCCTCCTCCTCCTCCTCCTCCTCCTCCTCCTCCTCCTCCTTCCTTTTTTGTTTTGTTCTTTTCTTTTTATTTTTATTTTCTTTTACTTTTCCCTTTCCTTCATTTCCTTTTTTCTTTCACTTTCCTTCGTTTCTTTTATTTTCCTTTAATCTTTTTTCCTACTCTTGTCCTTTTATCCTTTCCATTTCTCTCCCTTTTCTACTTTCTTTTCTTGTCAAAATGAAACACCAGAACATTAGAGAAAATAAGTAAAAATCACAAGTATGGAGCAATTTAAGAAACATTGCAACGCTCATATTCATAAACTCTCTCAAAATGAACATATGCGTGGCTTGGTCCGGAAAACAATCTCCTATACAGTGCTTTGAGAGTCTTAAGATAAAAGGCAGTTTGTTTAAAAAAGCCCAATAGGATTTAAGTATTAAGTGAACGGTAAAGGGACTGACTGGAGGGATGGAAGGCTTCAGAGGGAAGCGGTGACGAAGGGCCCGGTGGGGGAGGGAGAGAGGGAAGAGCGGGATGTGATGAGGTGATCAGCGAAAAATGGATGATGGTAGTTATGATAAGTAAGGATGAAGAAGAGAGGTAAAGAAAGAGGAGGAGAAGAGAAAAATAAAAGGAAAAGAACAAAAAAGAAAAGAAGAAAAGGAAAAGGGAAAAAAAAAAAAAGGAAAAGAAAAAAAAAGATAAAATGAAAGGAAAAGGAAAAGAAAGGGAAAGGAAAAGAAGTAGAGAAAAAGAAGAAACAAAGAAAAATTAAAAGAAGAAAGGCAAAAGAAAGAGGATAAGGAGGAGGATTATAAAAAAAAAAAAAAATCCACACGCAGTTATATCAGTTCACCGTAACAGGAATGCCTCATCCCACAGCAAACCAACACACCATGCCCCCACATCTTAACTCCTCCACTACGTGTCAAGCAAAACCCACCACCCTGCAAACCCCACGACAGATGCCACACAACCCAGGACGGAAAGTAGCGTGGTAGTGAAACTTAAATTACAAGTTCCTTTAAAACCCTATAGAAAACCTCGTCGACGCTCCATTCTCCTCATCTGCGTTGCCTTGAGAGCGAAATACGGACCGCAAACACGTGGCGATAACAGAAACTCGCGACGGGGGCAAGATTGTGCGTGGCTGTGGGAACATAAACAAATACCGAGGCAGGAAAGAGTAAAATCAATATCCCTGAATGTATTTAAAACTCCCAGCACCTTTTCTTTATGGAGCTGCAGGGGCTTATGGGCTTAGCTGTCCGTGATCCGAGCTTGGGGAGGGGCTGTCTGGCACACTGCGTTCAGATTTCGGCTTCGTAGCTTTAAAGGTTGGGTCCGCTGGCTAGGTCCGGGCACTGTTCTGCTTTAATTCTGCCGCCGGGACCTCCCTGTAGAGATATCCAGGTGAGAGGGGCTGAGTCTGATGGACCTATGGGGCGCTCCAGGCCATTTTGTGATGCTGAGATGAAGTTGCGAGGGTTTCAGAGGAAGGGTGCGAGGGAAAGATGAAGGATGTTACAAGAAATCGTCAAATAGAGAGCGAAAGTTTATGGCGTGAAAGTTCAATTAATCATTAGCGAGGAAGGAGAGATGCGGGGAACAAGAAATACATTAGGTGGTGATGAGTAGGACGAGACATTCACACACACACACACACACACACACACACACTTCATACTGCTAATTGATTTACCGTCCCTGCTCGGATGAATCGCCGGAGAAGGGGACGTGATCTAAGTTTTAAGGAACAGGAAGGACGGCAATCTGTTTAGGAAAGGAGAGAGGGAAATGAGCCTCGATGCAGCGGCGCAGACCAGTGGTAAAGTGATGAAAGGGGCGGTGGTGGCGGTGCGGGAAAGCCTTCAGTGTGACTCTTGTGTGGGTGGTGGTGGGAGGTGGGGGGCGATTTACTAGGGTGGCCTGAAGATGTGTGTTAGTTGATGGATGTTGATTGGCTGATTCCAAAGAGTGACGTTCCATCCAGCGTATGTATGTACGAGTAATTGTAGTAGAAAAATTTCGTGTGTTTTAATTCATCTGTCTGTTTCCTCCGAGAATGTGTGTGTGTGTGTGTGTGTGTGTGTGTGTGTGTGTGTGTGTGTGTGTGTGGTGCTTTGCCTTGGGACGCCCCGTGTGGGATTGCCAGCCCTGGTATATAGATAGACTGAAGTTATCTGTGACACCATGACGGATTATTAAAAAGTCTCCCTCTCTCTCTCTCTCTCTCTCTCTCTCTCTCTCTCTCTCTCTCTCTCTCTCTCTCTCTCTCTCTCTCTCTCTCTCTCTCTCTCTCTCTCTCTCTCTCTCTCTCTCTCTCTCTCTCTCGCGAACCTCAACACTTTTCCCATATTTCAAGACACAAGCTTTTTTTTTTTTTAAATTTTCATACCTATCCATTTTTCTACTTACTTCCCTCCTCTCCCGAGTTATAGGGGAAGATAATGCTTTTAGCACAAGATTACCCCAGGGACTTTGTATAGGGAGGATTGAGAGGAAAAAAGGTCAGAGGAAAAAGGAGATAGACGCCTGGAGGAAATTGAGTACTTTTTACAGATGGTATGGTATTGGCTATGTGTATTGTGAAATGAGTACTCGGTGGTGCTTGGTTGAGGGATATATTAAGTACCTTTTCTCTATACTCTTGACTTTTTAACTCGATTTTTTTAGTTTTTTTTTTTTTCGTGGTGTAATGTGCCTCTTGAGTGAAGGAAAGGTGATTAATTTGTCTTTTCATTTATTGTTTTTTTTCTTTAGTTCTCGTACATAACGCTTTTTTTTTCATAACATCATCACTATAACCCATCACATTTTTTTTTTTTTCACCACGACGTCACAATAACTTTCTCTCCACCACCATAACGTCACCAAAACTACTAACTTCTTCTCCACCACCACCACAAATTCACCACAACTTCCTACCTTTATCACTACAAATTTACCTTAACTAGTAATTTTCTACATCACCACAACCTCACTTACAACTTTTCCTACCTCCACCACCGAAAAAAAAAAAATACAGCAGCCTTAGTGACGCATTCATCCCTTTCATCACCTCCCAATAAATTCACTTCATACTCCAATCCTTCCCTGAATTTCGCCATGACCTGATCTGACACCCCCCCCCCCTTCTGGCTGACCTCATGCACTTTGCACCCTTCCCTTGTGACCTCTCCAGTTCGGCCGTGACCTCTCGTAACCTTTAATTTCTATGTCTCTTCCTCGTCTTCCCCTCCCTCGCGACCTCGCCCCTCAGCAGTGTGCCAGTGGCGCGAGAGGGGGGTCTTACCAAGTGTCGCTCTCTGTCTATCGGATTGGCGGGCAAGATACTGACGTTCGTTTCAAAGCCTGTATTCTGAAACGCTCTGCTCTCTCACCACGGGTATTTTAAAAGGCCACAGAGATTATTAGCCGGATTCTCAAGAGTGGTTTTTCCTGTTCATAATGTAGAAATCTTGTTAATCTGTGTCTGAAGTCAAAGAAACATCCTTAAAAACCCGTGTCACTTCACTTTGAGATTTTGGAAAGTAGCCGAGGTGCGGTAAGAATGTTTCAGAATGCGAGCCCAAAAACGAGTGTGGTGAGAGGAGTATAGTGACTCGTTCTTACTTGTGTGCTTTGGGTTTGTGAGTTTGTGTTGTTCCTCATTGCCTCATGTTAGTTTTCTTCGATCTCAGCCGTGGGTATGTGAGGGAAAGTTTTGTTAAAGCTGAAAGAATATGGATATTGATTCTTCTGTAGTTGTTTTGTGATGCTGAGGGATGGTTGCGATGGTAGTCTGGTGTGTGTGTGTGTTGTGTGTGTGTGTGTGTGTGTGTGTGTGTGTGTGTGTGTGTGTGTGTGTGTGTGTGTGTGTGTGTGTGTGTGTGTGTGTTATTGAATTGTAGTTTTGTAGGATTGAATGAATTTCGTTGTGTTTTTTTTATACATGCGTTACTTTTAGTTGTGTGTGTGCGTGTGCGTGTGTCTGTGTGTGCGTGCTCTCTCGCGCGCGTTTCATTACAGGATCAGTGTTCTTACAGTTCCCTGCTTACATTCATGCCTCTGTTTCATGACATTGATTTGTAACGGATTCCTTACAGAGAACATAACACTGGATTTTTTTAACTTTACATTCACGAGTGTTCCGGGACCCCGCCCCTCTCCCCCCCCATCCCCCACCCACCCCGACGCCACCTCCCCTTCCACTCTCCTCCACCACCCCATGACCCACACTAAACTTTGCATTCTCATTATCCAGATGAGATACTGGCTCATTCTCTCTCTCTCTCTCTCTCTCTCTCTCTCTCTCTCTCTCTCTCTCTCTCTCTCTCTCTCTCTCTCTCTCTCTCTCTCTCTCTCTCTCTCTCTCTCTCTCTCTCTCTCTCTCTCTCTCTCTCTCTCTCTCTCTCTCTCTCTCTCTCTCTCTCTCTCTCTCTCTCTCTCTCTCTCTCTCTCTCTCTCTCTCTCTCTCTCTCTCTCTCTCTCTCTCTCGGGTGTGTGTGTGTGTGTGTGTGTGTGTGTGTGTGTGTGTGGGTGTGTGTGTGTGTGTGTGTGTCATAACCTGCCCGCCTCGGACATTCGGTAAATGCTCAGTTCATGTCACTCGTATAACTTGGTTTAAAGACAAACTGCCTGTAATTGAGGAAATGTTACGTGTGTGCGGCATTCCCCGTAACACACACACACACACACACACACACACACACACACACACACACACACACACACACACACACATATTTTTCATTCCTGTATCCATGTAATTACAAAGACTTTCCCCCAAAAGAGAGAGAGAGAGAGAGAGAGAGAGAGAGAGAGAGAGAGAGAGAGAGAGAGAGAGAGAGAGAGAGAGAGAGAGAGAGAGAATAATTAAAAACTAATTTACAAGCAATAGTGTCGTTGAGGTGTGAAAGTTTTGCATATTAATTCCGGCTGGTGCATGCGGGCGGGTGTGAATGAGGTGCATGGCGCGGGCAGAGTCGCAGGTGGTGGCAGGTTAATTTAGATAGTGCGTTCCTGTGCACCTCCCGCCTGCCGCCTCCATTGTTTACCCCATCAGCTGACTGGCACACAGCGGCCCCCGGTACCTGCCACCCACCAAAGTCCCCAGCCCTGCCCCCGCTACCTCTTCCTTTCCCATTTCTCCTCCTCATCTTCCTCTTTCCTTCCTCTGCTCTCTCTTTCTCCTCCTCCGTGTCCTCGCACACTTGTCACTTCCATCAACACCGCCCTTTTACCTTCTTCCTTCCTACCCTCCTTCAGGTCACCTCACCCTTCATGAGTGCTGCTTTCCCTCCTCCTCCTCTTCCTCCTCCTCCTCCTTCATTATACCTGCCTCTATTTTCTGTTGCGCCCTTTCTACCACAGCAGCAACACCACTCGGTTCTTTAAGCAGCTTTTTGTTCCCTTGCTGTAGGCACACAAGCCCCGCCGCGCTTCCCCAGCACTCAGCTTTGTGTGTGCCACGCTAATTAACACGCCAAACTTAATCACGTTGCAGAACCCTCACACTCACCGCCACCACCGTATTGGGAATGAAGGGAAAGTTGAGTTTTATGTGCGGTATATTTTGAATAGTTATACTAGTGAGAAATTTCAACATTGACATATATATATATATATATATATATATATATATATATATATATATATATATATATATATATATATATATATATATATATATATATATATATATATATATATATATATATATATATATATATATAGTTACACCAGTGAGTAATATACTTTTTTTTTTATGAAGAGAGGATGAGTTTGTGTCGTCAATTTACGAGTATATACCGTGAAATCTCGTTACGCAAACTTTCTCCCACAAACAAATACTGCGGAGAGGTTCAGGTTGAAGAAAGTAAAGCAAATCAAGGAATAGTTTGAATGAGTTAATGAAGCAATACATGAGTTTACGTCGTGAATTTGCGTACCGCGACATTTCGTTACGCAAACTTTCCCCAAAAACAAACACTAGTGATAATGAGTAGGAAAAAAGTCAATCAAATCATGAAATAGAAGATGAGAAGTAAGTAAGATCAAATCAAGGAATAGAGGAAGAGTTTACGTCGTGAATACCGCGCCATTGTTACGCAAATTTTCTCCCAAACAAACACAAGAAGTTCAGGCAGAAGAAAGTAAATCAAATCAAGAATAATCGTTAGGAGTATCATCGCCGCATACCGCATCAAGCAGTGAATCAAGTGTTCAGGTTGGTGAGCCTCTCGTGGCGGTGACCGGGGCAGGGAAGACCAGTACTGGCCGCGTGTGTCAATATATCGAAGTGGCGAGTGACCAACTACCGGAGGAACTATTGAGCACCAGCGCCCCTGACCACGAGTACTGCAGTCAATTGAGGATGTTTGCCGAGTGTCGTGTGGCGCGTTATGAAGGTTGTGTCAAGCTGCTGACTCCAGGAAGTGTGATTTTTCTTAGTAAAAAGCGAGGCATTGGCTATTTTTAACTGGGTCTGCCTATTAATGCTATATTTGATTCCTTGTAATTACGGTAGAGGATGAGGAGGGCGAAAATTAAGTGGAGGGGAAGAAGAAGGAGGAGGAAGAGGAGGAGAACGTAGAGCAAATGGAACAGATAAAGGAGAACGACAAGAAGAAAGGGAAGAATGAAAATGAAAAAGGAGATGGAGGAGGATATAAAATAAATCAAGGAAGATAAGGAGAAAGATGCCTTGACTAAACACGCATTGATGAGAATGAAGAGCAGCAAGACGGATTAGAAGAGGCGAGGGAAGATGACGACAAGGAAGAGGATGCCTGGGTAGATAAAGATGCAGTGACGGGGACTCGGGTGCCGTGAATCTTAACTCAAGCCTGCAGGATCGTTATTGGTGCCATTATTGGAAGCTTTCCTCGTGGGGGGACACCGGGGCGCGCCAGTCCACCCGCCGGTCATGTGACATTAATGGGTTGACGTCATCCGCAACTGCTTCCTGCATCTCAGATTCTTCAACAACGATTTCTGCCCTCCTCCTCTTCGGTCTCTTCCCTCTCCCTTCCTTTAACTTAGCATACGAGTCTCTTCTGTCTCTTTTCATTCCTTTAACGTAATGAGGTAATGAGCATAGTGAACATGAACACAATGAAAGGTACAAGACAGTTTCTATTTAAAACATGCGTATTGCGTCCCCGTGTCTCTGTCCTCCTCCTCTTCTGTCTCTATCCTTTCCCCTTAACGTGCGAGGTAACGATAGAATAATAACATATGAACATAAGGGAAGTTACAGAGAGACAGTTTCCTTACAAATACTGCGTCTCAAACAATTATCTGTATCCTCCTCCTCTGTCTCTCTTCTCTCTCTCTTCTCTCAAGTTAACGTGTGAGGTAATGGAAGTATACGAGCATAAGAGAAGCTGATATATATATATATATATATATATATATATATATATATATATATATATATATATATATATATATATATATATATATATATATATATATATATATATATATATATAACATACTTACCTGCATCCTCCCATTATCCTTACTCGTAAATCTGTCTATTTTTAAAGTGCGCTATTGACTCGGCACTAACAACGTGATTACTGAGTCTAATCCTGTATCTTCCTGTTTCTTCTTTTTTTATTCAACTGTCATGCTTAAACCTTCTTTTTTTATTCAACTGTCATGCTTAAGCCTATTCTTTTTTAACTATCATGCTTAAACCTATTACTTCTAGTCCTATCATGTGTGCGTGCGTGTGTGCGTGCGTGCGTGTGTGCGTGCGTGCGTGCGTGTGTGTGTGTGTGTGTGTGTGTGTGTGTGTGTGTGTGTGTGTGTGTGTGTGTGTGTAAGGAGTTGCCTCCTCACACAGACCAAGCAGCGTCGCCTCCCATCGCGGTGTTCACGGCTGGTGTGTTTCGAGTCCATTCCATTCCCTTTTTGTTTTGTCTCTTTGAATTATTTTTAGAATATTTGGAATCTTTTTATATTTCAGCGAAGAACTTTTTGCGCTTCCTTTCTCCTTGCTCGCCCTGGCCGGATAGTTAACACCTGGGCGCCGCCGCTTCTTAAAAATGAGTCCGTTGTTTTTTATAAATTAATTTTCGCTCTCCTTTGTCTTTCGCGTGGAGGTGAAAGCATGTTTTCTTGATATAAATTTCCCCTCCATTATGAATTAAATACCTCGCTCTCTATTCCCCCGAGAACCATTTTTCTTTCTTTTCTCGCCGTCTTTCACTGCAAGAGACCCCGAGCGTTCCCCTCCATGCCCCACTTGCTGCCTCTTCTCCCGTACATCGCTCCAAAAATCCCTCCTTATCCTGCACCTTACCTACGCTCCCTCCCTTCCTCCTCCCGTCTTGCCTCCTTATCTCCCTCCTTCCCTTTCATTCTCTTCCTCGTTCACTCCACGCTACTTAAAGGCTGTTCCTCCATCCCTTCCTTAAAGTTTCCTCCTTCCCTTCTCGTTCATGAATACTATTTCCTTTCTTCCTTCTTTCATTCCTTCTTTCCCTTCTTTCTTCTTTCCTTTCCTTCCTTCCTTCCTTCCTTCTTTCTTTCTTTTCTGCTCCAAAGCCTTTCTTTCCCTGTTTTCTTCTTTCCTTCCTTCCTTTCTTCCTTCTCTCCCTTTCTTACATCCTTCTTTCCTTCCTACTCCAAACCTCATTCCTCCTTTCCCTTCCACGTCTTTCTCTCTTTCCTTCCTTCCCGTCTCCTCCCTTGCTCCCCTCCTCCCGTTCCTCCATTCTCTCCTACCCCAGAGGTACTCAATTCCTTCATTCCTTCCTTCCCCGTCTGCCGATGACGCTGACGGAGGAGGAGGAAGAATGAGTTGCGCTGAAAATGCGAAGCGGATAAAAAGTTGACCGCTCTGACTAAACCAGCATTCGTGGCGAGCGTTCGGGAGAGCAGGGGAACATGCTGCAAGGGGCCGCGACAAGCACGTAGGGGGGGGGGGGGTGTTGGGAGAGAGAGAGAGAGAGAGAGAGAGATTGCGAGGATGATAGAAATAGGTAAGTATTTTCATGTAGGGACTGCCAAGTGTTTGTCTCACGGGTTTTATTTTATTTATTTATTTTTTTTTTTTTTACAAATTCTCTTATTTTCGTAAGTTCTCATGTTCTTATATAATACTCGGAGGAAAAAAATACGCTCATATTCAAAGCCATTTTTCTTCTTTTTTTTTCTTCTCAACATAAGCAAACTTAGCATTCACGAATTGTCCCCTGGAGTGAGTTATTGTGGTCCCATATTTGGTTGGCTTCAGTCGGCGGTAAAGGCGAGGTAGCGTGCCATCAAGCTGGTGTTTATACTTCTGGTTCTTAGGTCCAGTTTCTTAAACATTTTGTCGTCTTATCCCTATCAGTTTCAACAGAGTGTAGTGAGAGTTGTTTTTTTTTTTTTTTTAAGGGTGTTTTTATGCTTGTAGTGGTAGCTCAACAAATATTCTGCATCACCAGCGGGAAGAAACACTCTTAAGAATCCAATTTATTTCTACTCAATCACTTTAAATTGTAATGGAAGTTGTTAGGGTTTTCAAGTAAGGGTTATGATTGTAGTGATAGTTTTAACAAAGGTTCTGCGTCATCAAGGGAAACAAACACCCATGAAAACTTAATTAATCACTTCTATGGCCTTTGAAAATATTCGCAGTATATAATAGAACGAATAAAATGAAGCGTTTCAGAATATAGACCTTGTGTGATATTCCTAAATTCGTCTTTGCATCCTGTGGTTCTGATGCACTGCGAGAAAAATTATTAAAGGATTTCGAATTAATCTTTTATTTTGTTATAAGCAGTGCAAGGGAGCCAGTTTTCTTTTATTTGTTTATTTTTCTTTAGCAGTATTCTCAGGAGTCCAGCATATCATTGCCTAAAGGAAATCCATTAATGAGCTGAATTATGAATGTACTCCATGTTACGTCCACTTGCTCATTGATTTCATTGATAACTCTCTCTCTCTCTCTCTCTCTCTCTCTCTCTCTCTCTCTCTCTCTCTCTCTCTCTCTCTCTCTCTCTCTCTCTCTCTCTCTCTCTCTCTCTCTCTCTCTCTCTCTCTCTCTCTCTCAATAAATAATAGTTTCAGACGCTTATGTGTGATGTATGAGTATTAATAGATGTAGGAGTAGTGTAATTATATATGAATGAACGTTTGTGTATGCGTTTAACACACACACTTGCCTTCCTCTACTTCCCCTGTGTTTTTTTTTTTCTTTCTTTCTTTCTTTTGTGTGTGTGAGAAATTGTATGCTTTATGAGGAGTGGTAATACCAATGTAGATATTGAAAGTTTGTGCCCGCATCTCGTATAGTTTTTTTTTTTTTTTTTATTTAGAAAATGTACGTTCTGAAGACAGGTAGTTTCAAAGTGGATAATGTCTATCTACCTCTCTAATAGTTTTTGATGAATGGAATAGACTCTGTAATCAAGTTGTTAGTGCTGGATCATTTGGGAGCTTAGAAGGTAGATTTGACAAATTTATGGATGAGCTTGATAGGTGGAAATAGGAAGGTATGATTCATACAGGAACTGCCATGTGTAGGCCTGACGGCTTCTTGCAGCTTCATTTTTTTTTTTTTTTTTTATGTTCTTAGTTTTTCACATTAGAAGCTGTATACATTCCGAGGACAGGTAATATCAATGTAAATGTGTGTGAAGTGCTATACAGCACACACGCTCCTTACCTCAGCACACACTGAGGGTGTTGTCGCAGCTCCCGGCGCCGCGACGCTGAACCCTGGCTAACTTTACCACCAGTTTTTTTAGGACGAAGTTAACTACTGCACTTCCGCAGCTGAGGGGGAAAATCTTAGGGCTCGAGTCATAAGGACATTAATCAAAACTTTGAGGAAAATGTCACTCACAAAAATGGATTTCCTGTCATAAATCAAATAGAAATTTTTCACTTCGACCATTTTACACTTTTTTTTCATTATTCACTGGTGCTGCTTATTTCTAATAAAAAAAAAAAATTTCATCAAGGAACCGGACTGGAGAACGTAGAATATAACTCTTGAGAACATTTATCCCAGTAACTAATGTCATAACAGCCGGTGACTTCCATGTGTACAAACCGAATATTTGTAGATATGTGGACTAATGAACCGCTTATGTTAATGGTTCCACGAGGACCTCGAGGAATTGGGGATGTGATGTGTGGATGTGGCTGCCTAGTATTTTTTTTTTCATCTTTACATCATTAATTTGGGCGACTAGATACACTTTCCAGTCACATTTAATACGAGTGGATGTAAACAAATAACGGGGGCAGGCAGGTATTTGAACCATTGAGATGATGATGTTCACCGTTTCTATTCCCTTGACAACAACTATGCTCACTTTCTACTCCCTTGACAATGACGTATGTTTCCTGTGTCTACCTCCTTCACAATCAAACATTCACTTTCCTACTCCCTTGACAGTCATATTCATTGTTTCTACCACTAAAACAGTCAAATATTCATTTTTTTTTTTCTCTCTCTCTCTTGACGATCATATATTCACTATTTCATCGCCTTAACAATCATACTCCCTGTTTTTACTCACATGGCACTCAAATATTCACTTCTGCTTTCTTGAGTATCATACATTCACAGTTTCTACTCCTTTCATAATCATAATCACTGTGTCTGTTCCCTCGACACTGCTCTTACTTCACTTATAATTTCAGCTATGTTCTTCCGTGCCACGCGTGCATAGCCCCATCTCCCTCTCACGTTATTGCTGTATCAGGCCGCTTCCAGTGCGGGGTAACGCAAATCATGCAACCCCCAGCAACAAATCCCATGACAGGAGACTTGCTGAACGATCCATTGTCGTAAATAAAGAGTCCCTGTCATTAGGAAAGTTAATACAAAGTTCCTGAACACTCGAACATTTCAGAAAGATTGAAACCAACAGGCTGATCACACTGCACGGAAACAGATGCATGAGAAGTAATCGTATATTTAGTGAAGCACGAAATATCCTTGTGGGAACGAAACTTTCTCCGGGACTTAGCACATACTGAGCTGCTTTAGTGTCATGCAGCACGAGCCACACTGAGAAAAAAATATATAAGTAAAAGAAAAACTCATCCAGATCTGTCTCATACACGTGTTCGGAAGAAAAATAGAATTGGAACTGTGCTGCGTCACCTCGGTAGACTTTTCTTCATATGAGGTAGTTGTTTGTGGTGCTTCATGTAACACTTGTATAGCATCCCTCTGTTTGTGTATTTGTGCTCGCATACTTTTTTTTTTACTTTATTTTTTATTTCTTTTATGTATTTTTTTGTGTATTTGTTATTTTTATTTTTATTTTATATTTATTTATTTATTATTTGTATTTTTGGCACATTGCAGGCATCCGTGAGCCAATACAAAATACCTTTACAGTACATTTCCTTCTTACATGAATTACCACTACTTCAACACACTTAGTCTTCAACAAATAAAAATCACCAAGTCTTTAGCTCATTAACTGCTCCATATAGTCACTTTTGTCTCACTCTACATGTGTGTCGCCCAATTAACACCTGCTTCCTTTGTGCCGAGGCTTCAATATTTCTTTCCCCTCACAATACCAATACATCCTTCTAAACAACCTTTGCTATAGTCCTTCTGGGCGTCACTTTTTTTTTTTGTCCTGTACTCAAAAACGCTTTGCTCTTTGACCATAACTGTTTTCAAAGACTACAGAGATGATTAGCCAGGTTCGCGGGAATGTCTCTCCTATTAATAAAGTAAAAATCTTGTTAATCTGTCACTGTAACCATAAAAACACATTATAAACCCATTTTACTTCAAGTAGAAAGTAATGGAGGTGTAGCACGTGCACAAGTGTTTCAGAATACGATCCTATGTATGCTGCACGATATTCTTGCGTCCCTAATTATCTGGGAGACACTATCTTGGCACCTTCTTTCATGTTTATATTCTTCCTCCATCTCTCCCTTTAACTTTCTTCCTTCCTTCCTCCTTTCCTTTTTCGTCTATTCTCGTCACATATTCTTCTTCCGTATTTCATCTCCTCTTCGTGTTCATTTCGGTTAAAACAGGCGTCCTCAGTCCGCAGGCAAGACACGCAGCTGCTGTTTGCACATCGATGGCTCAGGTGTGTTTAGTAGGAGTTTTCACTGTGTTATTCGA